>NC_087268.1:22559431-22861150 GCF_015220805.1 Pogoniulus pusillus | reverse complement strand
TGTACAGCAAGCTCAGTATATCTTACTTCCAGTACCATTCAAAGAGTGTTTCACTTGCAAACAACATACTCTTGGGAAAAGAATGGCTGTGCTTTGAAATTCTGCCCTCAAACATTCCCCACACTAGACAGATATGGTAAAAGAAAATTGGGTCTGAACTAAAACGTGATGTCTGAGGAGACAAGAGTGGTTTTATGTCAAGATAGACACAGATTAAGTCTAACATTTTACTGCTTCTGCTGCCACCTACAATTTGTGTTTCACCTTTTTATTTTCCTCCCTGTCTAACAATTTCTGAGATACTTTACAGAGAGCTCTCCAGAGCAGAGGTCTGCATCCTTGACAAGTCCTGTGCTGAGGCTTTTCATCAACAAAATAAGTAAAAATGTTGGGACAATCTTGGTCTTGCACATGGATTTTTCCACATGGATTCCATTAGAGTGCTACATTTTTTCTCAAGATATTAATATAATTCTACAACTTAATCTATACTCTTTGGTCCTTCTCCCAAAGCCCTTTTAACTGTAAAATGCATTATTTAGAAGCAATTCCCTTTGAGGAAAGCCAGAATTGGGCAAGAGAGCAAAACTATTTCTTCCAAGGAATGTAACATTTTATATAGATGTATAATTTACCCATTCCAAATGAAATTTCTCTCCATTGTCAAGAATAGGTCCAATTATTAGCTCATAATCAGTTATAGAAGATAAGAAAATCAAACACTGCAATGCAGTAGCTGTTGGCAGGCACAAACAGTACTTTGGCAGTTGTAGTTACAAACTAATAAGCAAGTATATAGTGATGATAAAGTTTTACTCAAGCACTCTCTAAAAAGATTAACTACGATGTCAAGAACAAAACCACCATGCATCAGTTTCTTGTCTAAATGATCTAAATTTACATATTTCAATAAGCACTAGGCCTGCTGCTTCATGTAACAAGAGGCCTGTGCTTGTTTCTTAGATGTACTTTTCTGGATCAACTATCTAGGTATTTAAGTGGTCACCAAAGGCCTGCCTTCTCCAATACTTAAAAATTATTTCCATGCTTTCAGCCCAATGTTCAGCCTCTGGCACCTCTGGGTGAATCTGCTTGTCTGTGCAAAAGTGTCAGACATTTTACAGTGCTCAAGGTATGAACATTTAGGTTTGTGTATTCCAACAATAGAGTAAGAATTCTGCTAGAACTGCTCTTGACTGCAACTCATGATATGCAAAACTGCAGGAGTATTAGTACTAAATCTAAGCTCTCTTCACAAACAGTTTAAGGATTAAATCTATTACTTTATTGCCTAAGAACTAAATGGATGGTGCATGCCTTTTCACATAGAACTGTCTACCAAAAATGCTCTTTCAAGACTGCTATTCAAATCTAGAGCCATATCTGCTAGCCTATTGTTTCCTAAAAATTAAGTTTCATCTTTCCTCTTTGATTATAAAATAAATCAGAAAATCAATGCTGTAATCACATGAAAATACGAACTGTATACGCAAGGTGAAGTGTCATATTGGTTAAGAGTTTGTACATATGCTTTCAAAGAAAATGCTTACTCATGTCAAGAATTTGAACAACTTATTCACAAACCTGTAGTTTATTGCCAGCCTCACATATTCAGCTCTGTTATCCAGTGTAATATGGGTGTACTTGGAACTCAGTTGAATATCTTGACCACTTGCATTAGGCACAGTGAATGGGAGGCTCATAGCTTCAAACTCTTCTGAAGTGGCTTCATTGTCTCGAATGTACATTAGCCCCGGAATAAAATCTTTATCAACCTTTTGGAAATAACAGTCTCAAGTTGAAGTCAGCTTACTAGCACTATAAAACAGTGTGTACTGCACACCAAAAGCAGTGCATCATGCGCGATCTAGCAAAAACATTGTTAAATATCTGATCACAACCCATTTAGTTTTGTGTTTTATGTAAAACTCTGTTACCCTAGGATGTGTTTGAGATTTCAATCCTTTGGAGGAGTGTTTGCCAAGAAATGGTATTATTTTAAAAAAATGGATTTAAAGCTTCAAAATGTAACCATATCTACAAAGTCCAGTGCTGGGTTTGGTACAAAAGGAATCCCTTTACTGACAAGAATGACTCAATGCTTTCAAAGCAAGTATCCTTCTATATGACAGTATTTGAGAAAGAACTCTTCCTAGTGACAGGTTAACTCTTACTCCGCATTTACTGAGCTCAGAAAACAGGATCTGAAACTTTATGCTGTTCAATATGTAGGCACAAACTATTTTCAGTCACAGTTTGAACTCACTCTCTTTTCTTCAAAACAGTGTAGGCGTGTGCACCCAGTCAGTTACTGCATCTTGGCACAACAGAGAGAAACAGCACCAGAAAGGTCTACTGGTAAGTAGGAGTTCAACTACAAATATTTGTCTAGTCAAAAACCTTGAGAACATTTGAAAACACTCTACAATTCAGATAGCTTATTCACTAGTTTTAAATTACTTGAATTAATAGTTTTATCAGTGAGTACAAGTCATCCTTCCACACTGGCTCAAAATGTCAAAGGCCAGTCAAAATACAAGCACGTAGAAATTAAAAAGGCCAGTCACTGGAGAAAGAAATTACACTAGACTCTGCTTGTCCGCTCTACTCTGAGCTGCATTCTACTTACAAACTTCTTACTTACCTCACTGAGATCAGCAATTGTTAGGTTCATTCCTGCAAGCTGTTTCCACACTGGCTCAGCCAGGTTGAGGCTCAGAGGGCTGCCAGTCCGAATAGCAATGCCCAAAAGTACACCTGTAAGATTGAACATAATGTTATTAATGTCAGAATGTTAGATGCCCGATATTTTGATGACAGAATGCAAGCAAAAAATCAGTTACTAAGGAATTACCAAGAAAACGAAACATGTTCATATGCAAGAGTGACTTGGCAGCAGGATTTAATAGGAAGCAATCTCTATTTGCTCCAGATTCATCTCTTCCATTTGGTGTCACAATTAACAGAGGGGTCAGCCCGTTCTGAAGCTCCTCACACATTTCTGCTATTGATTCACTATAACCTCCACCACAATCATCCACAGATTCACCTTGGGGGGAGGGAAAAAAAAAAGTTTCAAAGTTAAATATTAAAAAATAAATTTAGCATTAAAATAATCTGCATTTCCTTTCAAAGAGATAAGTGAGTAAACAACCAGTCATAAAAGCTACACAGTCATATCTGTTCATATGAAACCCCTTTATCTGTTCCTTTCGATTTGAGTATTTCCAGTTCTTCGTAAACCACATTATTTAGAAGATTATACAACGTATCACAGTGTCAAAATCACTGTTTTGTCAATAGTGCAACTAACACTTTTGTGTTATACACTAATCAAAATGGTAAAATGAAACAGAGGTAGAAAAAAGGAAGTCAAAACAACATTTTAGAACAGATTTTATATATCTTATACATAGTAGATTTTATAACTATTTTTCATCAAAAAGCTTAAAATTGTATCTGAACTGTAAAAACAATTCTATCAGTAAAAGCATTTAGCCAGGATTATGTACCAATTTGGACAGCATAAAAACAAGTTTAGGTTTTGCAGAATGTTTGTTGTAGGCAGAAGAGTTATTCCTGGGATTGGAGGAGAATTACAGGCACATTTCCACTAATGTTGAGGGGTTTTTCTATAATAGTTTTTAAAAAGCTTTTTTACTTCCTAGTGTTGTAAGCACCTTCCTCTGCCCACACACATACATCATCTTCCAATATCCCTCCCTTCCTTCAGGTCCCCCAGAAAAATAAATCTGAAGAAGACTGTAAAACGAAGTGCAATAAGGAAGGGAGGTGGTGGACAATCTTCTTACCAACAAACTTGACTTTCCAAACACGATGAGGAAGCAGAAGGCTATCGGGGCTAAAAGAACTCATTTTAGCACACATCTGTCCAAACACTGACTTTGTACCATCAGGCCCAGCCAGTCCTCCTTTGCTCCTAGAACGTTTTACCTATCAAGTAAGCACATTATAAAAGACACTGTAAGAAGGCAGTTCAGCTGGGATCACTGCGCAGAGCAGAGCATTGATGTTTATAAAGTAAGTTTTCAGTGAAACATTTGCAGAAGTCCACAGTGTATCTTGTATGTATGTGACATTTACAGTAGAAAAAAAACAGATTTCAAATTGCAGCATTACAGTATTTTCAGTACCATTTAATATCCATCCCTAGATACAGCTATCATGCAGTCCAATCTAGCACCCAGCCCTGTCCAATCAACCACAGCACTAAGTGCCTAATCCAGGCTTTTCTTGAACACCTCCAGAGATGGTGACTCCACCACCTCCCTGGGCAGCCCATTCCATCGGCAAATCACTCTCTCTGTTCCTCCTAACATCCAGCTTATACCTCCCCCGGCACAACTTGAGATTGTGTCCTCTTGTTCTGTTGCTGGTTGCCTGGGAGAAGAGACCAACCCCTACCTGGCTGCAATCTCCTTTCAGGTAGTTGTAGACAGCAATGAGGTCACCCCTGAGCCTCCTCTTTTCCAGGCTAAACCACCTCACCTCTCTCAGCCTCGTAAGGCTTGTGCTCCAGGCCCCTTACCAGCTTTGTTGCCCTTCTCTGGATACATTTCAGTACCTCAACATCTCTCTTGAACTGAGGGGCCCAGAACTAGACACAAACCCCTGTTGGTTATTAGTTCTTTCAAGGAGGATGAAAGCTCTTAAAATTCCAGGCTATCAGGAGCCTAGAACTATTAAAGAATCACAAGATGACGGAGGGCAGAAGGCACCTCTATAGGTCATCTGGTCCAATTCCTTTATTCAAGTAGAGCCACCTAAAGCCAGCTGCCCAGGCATATGCAGATGGCTTTCAAATACCTCCAAAGACAGAGACTTCACAGCCTTGCTGGGCAACCTGTACCAATGTTTGGCCACCCTCACAGTGAAAATGTTTGCTGATGGTGAGAGGAAACCCCATGTCCTTCATTTTCTGCTCATTGTATCTGATCATGCCACTGTTCACCACTGACCAAAGCCTTCCCTTCACATATGCAAAAATACACATTAACGAGATGCTTCCTGAGCTTTGTCTTCTCCAGACTGAACAGTTCCAGTTCTCTCAGCCTTTCCTTATAAGAGATGCTCCAGTCCCTTTACCATCTTTGCAGCACTCTCTCCACTATGTCCATGTCACTCTTGTACTGAACTACACCCACCACTCCAGGTGTGGCCTCACCACTGCTCAGCAGATGGCAAGGATCACCTTCCTTGACCTGTTGGCAACATCCCTCCTAGAGCAGCCCAGGACAGTCATTAACCTTCAGGACAAGGGCACAATTCTGGGTCATGTTCAACTTGGTGCCCACCAGCAAACCCAGGCTCTTTTCTGCAAAACTGTTTTCAAGCTAGACTACCCCCATCATACTGATGCCTAGGGTTGGTCCTCCTCAGGTGCAGGATTTTGAACTTCCCCTTGCTGAACTTTATGAAGTTCCAGTCAGCCCATTTCTCCAGCTAGGCAGCATTTCTCTCAATGGCAGCACAACCCTCTAGTGCATCAATCACTCCTCCCAGTTTTCTATCATCAGCAAATGTGCCAAGGGTATTCTCCATCTCCTCTAAATCATTAATGAAGATGTTGTCCAGGACTGGGCCTAGTATTGACCCCTGGGGTATACCACTAGTTACTGACCGCCAACTTGACTTCATGCCACTGATCACCACCCTCTGGACCCAGCTGTTCTGACAGTTTTCAACCCACCTCACTGTATGCTCATCCAGCCCACACCCTATCAGCCCATATCTCATTGTTAGTGACATAAAAATAGGATATACCTAACCATTAAGGAAAAGAAATAGTTCCTGGTTCTAGGACAGGCTGCACAGCAACTTCCGCCACAGATCTTTTCTCCATGACATTGCTGTTTAATTGTTAGTGACTACTACAATTATCACTATTAATAAACACCACAAATTCAAGTGTCTCCCTAACAGCAGACATTTAGGAGCTAATGCCTGGATTTGAAAAAAAAATTAAAAACACTATCTGGCTGTTGAGACACTTCCACCACCTCCTGAACTGACCTGACAATGCCAATGCTGAATGACTGTTCTAGTTCATTGTCATAACTACTTGGTTCATTGTCATAACTCCTTGAGACAATCTTCAAACATGGCTGAACATAATGATGATGATTTTTTTTAAATAAAAACACAAATCTGGAGGTTGGTTAGGTCTCAGCCATTTTACTGCTATTGCTGGGAACATACAAAAACAATAGGAGTGTTCATTGCAGCTAGGCAGATCTATTCTTACCAGTTCAGCTGACAACCCTGTGGGCACTCTTCCCTAGACAAGGAAGTTTACATTTCCCCAACCTTACTTATCTTTAATTTCACACATGTTGTCATTCATATATGTCTCTACTCAGCATCTGTTCATGTTCAAAAGGAAAATGGAAAGACAGAGAGGTATTAACAATAAAATTTGTTAATGGTTTCCTTCCCCTATTCCTGAGGTAGCCACCAGTACCTTGGTAAACTCATTTTTACTGGATTGCAATCCACGTAGTTATTGCCATCTCTGTCAAAACTGTATATATTTTTCATACACAGGAAACTGAATGCAAGTTATTCTTTGATCTATTTAGTAAAAATCTCTTAAAGGAATAAGCACTATCAAAATACATCTGTGTATATATATACACACACATGGAGAAATGTGCTTTTAGATACCTATGGAAAAAGTGTATTTTAAGATTTGGTTACAATCCATAAGAAGTGGCATGCAAGGAAAATTCCACGCATTTTGCTTTGAGTTTCACTACCACTTTCAACTGCAGTGAAAATCTCTTTCATCTAAAGGCAAAGATATGATCTAACAGCATTATGAATGTGTCTGTCCATCTGACACCACATGAGCTACACTAGTATTTAAATAGACGGTAAATCTGCTCTGCTAGCAAGAGGGGCAGTAAGCAAACTTGAGCAGTACAGCCCTTTCTAGACAAGTAACTTAGTTTGCTTTCTGGCTCAGTCTTCCACTACTTCATTTGCGCATTTTCAGTGCATGGCTCAGATGCTGTTTTGGAATGCATCACTTAATGATCCTTCCCAAAAATGCCACGGACAAAAGTGCACCAAGTTTAATTTCTTCTGCCCTATACAGATCTCAAACAGTGTCCCAAACTGTGTTCATTCAAGCTTGCCTGCACACTAAGCCTCAAGGTACAGAACATCCACCCTCAACATTATTCTACAGAAATACCAGGCTAGCACTGAAGTGAGCTGTGGTACTGCCATCACACAACTTGGGAAAGAAAACTATGTAAAACTACTTCAGAGGAGGACAGTCAAGCTGGTGAAGGGTCTGGAGAAAGGGAGGCCGAGTGAATAACTTTTCATCTCTACAACTACCTGAAAGGAGGTTGTAGGGAGGTGAAAGTCAGTTTCCTCTTCCTACAAATGCATGATGAGACTAAATGGCCTGAAGTTGCACCAGGGGAGGTTGAGCTTGGATATCAGAAGAAATTTCTCCACTGAAAGGTTTATCAAACACTGGAATAGGTTGCTCTGGGAGGTGGTTGGATCATCATCCCAGAACCATTAATCTGGTTCTATGAGACATGGTTTAGCACCAGACTTGGTAAAATTAGATGACTGTTAGACTTAATGATCTTAAAGATCTTTCCAACTGAAACAATTCTATGATTCTCCTGTGTCCTGCTATTTTAAGATTCCCAACATAAAATATCCAGGGGCTGAACATAATCTGCTCTAAAGGATTCTGGTGCATGTAAAACTTGACCTAAGTACAAAGGACTGGTGTTTTGCTTGCTTTTATACCACAAGTGAGACAACTGTTATGTCCAGTTTTCGTACACCCAATGAAGCCACTGATCAACAGAGTAAACTGAAGAAATATTTATAAACCAGGTCAGTATTTGTAAGACAACTCTAAAAATTCATTTGTTTATTTTGTATGAAGAAAGATGACAAAGTGAATTGTCTGCACTATATAGTATATAAACTGTGAGAAAGTATCCTGAAAACAAGGGAATTTGAAGCATAGATCAAAACTCTAACACTGGCAGTTAGCTGTTTAACACTATGTAAAGCAGCCTTGGTTCTTCATTTAAGTATTATAAAGGATCAAACAGTTTCAGGGTCCACATTATCCTTCTTTGCAAAAGGTAACTCAAGAAACTGTCACTCCTATTTGATACTGTATAATCAGGCCAGACTATGAATAGGATCCCTCTCGGCTAAATCTAGGACAGACCTGTGTTACAGCAGTGTTTCCTTTCCCCCACAAGCTATGAAGAAGGGAAGCCCTGCAGCTACTAGTTCTTTTCCAGAGTTCAAGACAGATTCAAGTAGTGAACTGGAGTACAAGAAAAAGTCTATCTTAATTAATTAACAGCAGAAGGATGGCACTACAAAATGAGCGCAAACCCTACTCCCTGGTTTCCTGCTTAAATTCTTGCACTGCTTTACTGGACCTTCTAACTTCATACACATGCACAAAAAGCAGTGAGAAAATTTCTAACACTCTTCAGCTTCCCAAATAAACTAAACCAGTAACTTTTAATCACATATCATCACAAGAAACTTTACATGTCCACAGAAAATAGCAAATAAGCAGAAACAGGGTCTGGATGCAACAGGATGTCCTTCTATTCACTAAGACAAAACTCGTTTGTCAGAGTTTCCACAATTTCTCCATTCTAGCCTTACAAAGAGTAGGTTTTCTTATTTTTTACAGCATACCCAAAAAACAAAAGAACATCACTGCTAAAGAAAAGAAATGCATGTGGATTCCATAAGACTAGGCTTACAATGCTTTAACTATTCTTCATTACAGAAATATCCGAAGAGAGAGACACATCTGGCCTAAGGCATAACATTACATTTTCTAACGTCAGTGATAAGGAAAAAAAAGCCCTTTTATATCAAAGAATTCTGCAATCAATATGACATGTGATGACCAGCAAAGGACAACAGTTTATCAGCCTCAATTTTAATTATATTCAACGGCACTTTTTTTTCCCCCACCACCCCATATGGTCTCTGTTATGAAAGCAACAGTTGAATAATTCATCTGACCATTTGGGAAGATAAGAAAGGCAACAGAATCACACTACTTTCTTCAACTGTCTAGTGCAGTGAGACTTGAAAAAAACATTTCTTGGTCAAACAGGACTTGCTTTGCTCATTAGACCCTAAATCTTTTAATTATCATTTTAACAAGTGTTCCTACAGTGTGGCTGTAAACATATTGAAAAGAAAGACAACAGCCTTAGCTCCATTCACTTCTTCATTGTTAGTGTCTCTGATAAAAAAAACAAACAACTCTATTTAAACTGCTTCTTACCCAGATACTAAAAGGGAATTGACAAATCTGTGAACTAAATATACAGATACTTAAATCAAAACTTCAGCTTCAGATACCTGTATTCTGTTGAGCTCTACAACTGGCCCATGCTGACGATCTCTCACCATAGTTGCTTGCACAACTTTTCTGAAAGCTACCTCCTGAGAAAAAGAAATTACAAGAATTTCAGTGTCAAAACTGCAATTGGGTGAGAGAAAACTGCACATATTTCACAGATACATATATTGTTCAACTTGGGAGAAAACAAAACAAATGAAAAACAAAACAAAACAAAGAAACACACCAGAAAACCTCGGAAGAATACAGAAACTGATCTTGGCATATCATCTTTCAACAATTTCCTTCTGAGAACATCACAAGACACTAGATAAGACATAGCACCTCTGAGTCTTTCTTGAGTAGTGGAAAAAAAGCATCAAATATATTTGAAATAATTAAAACAAACAAAATACACCAAAGATAAAGCTGTGAGATAATTTTGCTATGGAAGGCAATAAATAGAAGAGAAAGCATTAACATTTTTTTAAACTGTGTTTTAGTGTAATTTAAGTAAATATTTGGGTCTGATTTTACATTGTCAGTTTCAAGCAAACTTCAGCAAGATTTTTAAGTCTCTAGAAAGGTAAGCCTGGCTTAAATGCTTAGATATCAACACAGCATCACAACTTCTGTTGTCTCTGTTGACTGCTTTTGACCTAAAATATGCCTCATATCACATTTTATCTCACATCTGGAGCTCTTCCTGAACTATGTTTAATGTGTCTCCTGAGTACACATTCCTATACTTAACATCATATGCCCAAGGACTCCCTATTAATAGCACTAAAACATTAAAGTGATATAAGCAGAAGAGCTAGGATTTCCTTTTCCTTTTTCCAGTTTAGGCTTTCATGTAAAATGACAGCCTTTAGTAAGGCAAAATGAAAGACAAGCCCTTAGCCTGATAAGCGGGGGTTGGTCTCTTCTCCCAGACAACCAGCAACAGAACAAGGGGACACAGTTTCAAGTTGTGCCAGGGGAGATACAGGCTGGCTGTTAAAAGGAAGATCTTCACAAAGAGATTGATTGGACAGGGCTGGGTGCTAGATTGGACTGGATGATCTTGGAGGTCTCTTCCGACCTGACTGGTTCTATGATGAAGTCTTTCAAATATATCTCCCAGATTTTGTCTCTTTATATAAGGTTGTATTTTTTTTGTTAGGCTAGTTACTACAGTGAAAAAAATCAGATGCAAAACCGATGATCATACTGAAGGTAGCTAAATGCTTTCAGCATACGAATTTTTAAGTGTTGTAGCCTTGAAGCATGACTGACTACTTACAACTGAAATAATCTACTTTCTTTACTGATAAGAGACAGAACTCCTAGGTATTCTGGTTTTGCTTTTAGCCCAGTATAAAGCAAGTTTGTAACTGCATAGAGCTTTGGACCATTTGGTATATTATGTGATCATGACAAGTGAAATATAAAAACAGACAGTGGCCACTTCATACCTTACATTTTCTTTCAGGACAGCATCTACTGAATACCTTGTAAGAATTCACCTATACTACAAACTGAACATCTACAATGTAAAGTTATTTCAAGATAACACTGTGATGAAGAACTGAGGAAAACAAAGGTACACATTCACAAAGAAGTTTGCCTAATCCAGATGGAAATATCTGATACACAACCTCCAGAACAAAATGAGACCTAGAGATCTATCTTCTTCAGAAACAGCTGAAAAGTGTATTTCACTTACAATTACAAATCACTATCTCAAAAATAATTCTGCTAAGTACCTTTCCCTGTGATATCAGTATTCCCCGTAACGTGTCAAACCCAACTGAGGGTCCTTGGCCAGTTTCATCAAGTCTTCCTTCAAGATCAAACATTGGAATGCAAGGACAGAAGAGCTCAGAAATGTGATGCAACAGCAGAAGCCTGTTTCTCAATGAAATTATGGGAATTTCCTGCAGATGATTGTACTCCATAGGCACCTATGATAAGACAATGCTATTTTAATGCAATTTAAAATTATTGCATGCTTTATTAAATAGAACAACAGTTCATAAGACCTGTAAACTTGCATTAGGAATTCAGGTACTTGCTTATTCACACAAAACTTATTACACAGAGTTCAACTGTTTATAAGGGGTACTAATAGTACACGCCTAAACTGAAACAAGTGTCGGAATTATGAGAGTTAAAACTATCCTTTCTATTCCATATTCTACAATTCCCTTTATTGAAAAGCAGGCCTATTTTACATCCTGTCATCACTATACCCAGGCAGTACAGCTGAAAGAATATTCAGAAAACAAGTCTTGACACAAAGCAAGTAATGAAGAACTCCTCTGGAAGGCATAATATTTTCTTAGCTGGAATATAGAACTAAAACACCTGCTGACTCGCAAACTGAGTTACCGTTTTCCACTGGATTAACAACTGAATGAAAGAGGCTTTCTCACCTCAGAAAACTGGAATCCTTCCTTGGAAATATGGAATTACACAAAAGGAACTGGCTCAAATGCAAAGCCAAATCAACACACACTGAGCTTTTGGCAGGGATTTAGAAAGGAAAATTATCTACTGCAAGATTGGCAATAAGTATACTAAGTATGTTTAAAATCTGAACACAATAAGCCAAAAATTTTACCTGTGTAGGGAGCTTGCCAGCATTAGCAGGTTTACTGGTTGACCAAGCTAAAGTATGTGCTGAGCCACAGGCTACTCTGTTGATCTTTTTGCTCTGAAGTGCTGCAACCAAGCGCGGTCTTTGGATGGCATTAGTTGTTCCATCTCCAAGCTGCCCTTCATCATTATCTCCCCACGTATAAACTTCCCCTAAACCAATAAAAATATTTAATTGTCCTGAAGATAAGACAGAAGCTTTTCCCCTTTTTTTAACATTTGCATTTATAAATAATTGAACTGAATGCAGCCTTAGACTTTAATGAAGACTTTTACAACTGACAGTCATTCTGAAATCCACCATCTAGTTCAGATAAATCTTGAATGACATGGTTAATTCCACAGTCTACATAAATCAGCTAGCATATGATGAATTCATTTCCACATAGTTTGCTTAACTTAAAACACCTGGTCCAGAACAGAAGGAAATTGTGGAGCAGAAGAGTAACAACAGACACAGAAAAACAGTCTCTATTTGACAGTTTCATAATGAAAAAAAAAAAATTAAAAAAATCTGATGTTAAAAAAAAAATAGAAAATACTTCATGTTTTGCACGAGATAAAAGATCCTGTAATGGGTTGTATGACTAGAGAGGGCATTAAAGTAAGTGCTAACCACAGCAAAATAATTAGAAAATATCTTTAAAATGGCAACCTTGTTTCTGAGCATTCATTTCCTGCAACTACAGCCTATTTTACTGGTACTTATAAAACACTCAGTTGTTGTGCAGACTTGTTAATTACTTCTGGGAGTTAGTCTGCTATAAAGAATATTCAGTATCTCAGCCTGCTCTGTTAGAAGCAATATTGTTTGCATAGTTTTTCATTTAGCAAGTTAAACACCTCAGCAGGCCCAGAAGACCCTGCAAAAAAACCCAAAAAGCCAAATAAATCCATTCGTTCTACTGCTTGTCCAATCTGTAATTACTTTTGGAGCTCTATATTTTTCTTTGACCATCAGAATTTATGAAACTTTATTAACTAAAAGTCTTCAGTTGGTTTTATGTGATCATTTTAAATCAATGACACACTTGCCACTTGAGAGATACGCAGCATCTGCAAACACAAAATATTGCCATGCACGCAGAGGACCAGCATTATTATCCAGGACAATCAACCAAGAGCTAATTAAAAAATACTTTAATTTTTTCAAATTCAGTATTGAGAACTAAGTAAATGATTTTTTTTTTTACCATCTTCAGTGCAGCAAACACAGTGTAAAGATCCAGTAGCAATCGCAATGACTTTCTTCCCCTGCAGACCCTGCACTTGTCGTGGTCTTCTAACATGGTCATCAGATCCGTGGCCTAACCTATGATAATCTCCTTTGCCCCTGCACAGAGAAGGTAAAACATGTTAAAGCCATGTTTTACTTGTGGAAAAACAGATTGACAAATATCTGACCTGTAGATGGATTGATAATCGGTCCAATATTAAAATCACCCTCCAGATACTCAATCATCCCTAGTTTGTATGACATGGATGTGATTCTGTTGATAAGAGCAAAAATTCTTAAACCTCCACTATGTTGTTCCTACTTATTCTATGTAGGTCCTTGTACCACTTTTACAGGAGGCTGCTTGTCATTTTCCTCTTAAAAGGGTCTACTATTAGAAGCATTCATCTGCAAAAACAGTACATTTACTGAACTTTGCAGAGTTTAAGGCTCTCCATAATGCCACGCAAACAAGGGCTTAGAGGGATGTTGAGAAAATATTTTGCTTAGTCTGTTTAAACACTTATATCTAATACTTTACACAAATTGGAATGTCGTAAGAAGAGTAAAACAAAGTAGTAAAATAAAATTCTCAGACTACAGCCACCACAAGCTAGACACAATTTTGATCACAGATAACAATGTTATTTTTGCTATCATCTTCCACTCTGCATGACACTTCAGGCTTATCCTTCTATTAACTCTCCTAGGAACTGCTGAATCTTCCAGTGGTTCCCCAAAGTGGTAGATTTTATTACTAACCAAAACAAGAGGAACTCAAAAAAGTTTCTGATAAAGGATTAAAATTGAATTAGTAAAAAAAGTCTAACACCAACACCCGTTGCAAATCTACAATGTCAAAGCTAATGCTAAATACTTACCATGTATATACTGCCCCAGATTTGGTAAGAGCCACAGAGAACTGCGATCCACACTCTACTTTAACCACTCCAAGGCCTGTGAGGGAATCAATCTAGGAAAAGAAAATCAAATTAAATCAAAGTTAACTTTCCTTTCTACTATTTACTACTTAAACATCAAAAATAAGCTCAGATTTGGCAAACTGTTGAAGATCACATCTACTACATTTTGCCAACAGTTACTCAGTAACTGCCCCTTAGTAGAAATGGTAAGACTCTGTCTCCAAACACTCAACATTAATCATCCCTAGACAATGTAGTGATGTGATTCTACTAGCACAGTAAAATTATTTAAACCTCCACCACACTCTACCTATTTATTCTGTGTAGGTCCTTATATAACTTCACCATCAATTCTATGGGATTGATGAAACACATGACCTCTTTTCATACTGCATTGTATCATGCAGTAACACACTTCATCTAGACAATAAAGTATGACTCTTGACTAAGAACCTAAAATCCACTCTGCACAGGTGTACACAGTCACACACATATACAAACATATGGTCACATCTTCATGACAAATGCTGGATTTAATTTGCAACATGAAGAAACTTTAAGTCAATCATGCGTTCAGATTAAAGGTTTAACATGAAGTAGGACTGCTTGTTAACCAGTCGATACTCTTTTCTGCAATAAAATTATGACTTCAGCAGTATTATGGAATTCTATTAATGCAAGGAAATATGAACATTTCTTGGCAAAATCTTGTGTTTTGACAAGAGTTAAAACTGAGAAATACTCTGGAACAAGCTACACTCTCCAAAGAAAAAACATTCAAGTGCAAATCAGCACAAATTACAAAGGCCTTTCATAGCCTACAAAGTGGGTTCTTGACCACAATCACAAGAACACTGATGTCCCAGGATTGGTGGGACAACTATGAAGCCTGTCTTTACCATTCACCATTCCTAAAACAATGAAAAAATACACTCAAATACCTTCATTGGTACTTTGCAGCCCTCACTGCCTCCTCTCCCAAGTTTTCCATAATCTCCATCACCCCAGGACCAGACAGTATCATCATCAGTCAGGCACAGCGTCTGTGCATCTCCGCTGCCACAAGCTATGTCAATCACATGGTAGCCCTGGAGTGCTTCCACCTATAAAGAAATCACCCATTTTTGTTCTCAATAGAAGACTCAGTTATTTAGCTTTAAAAAGATTTTAAATTCAATTTGCCAAGGTATTTCACTGGAACTATGTCTAAAACATCACAGAAACAAACAAATAAAGGCAATTCAAAGGATTTTGCTCTTTAAAAAAACAGAGAATTAACTCTATGCATTTTAAATACTGGATTACTCTTTTCAATTGGCGATCTAGTTAACATGGGTTTGATCTAAAACCTCAGGGAAAGCAATTCATATAAAACAGACAGGGTTATCAAAGACTATATTCTGTGGAAGTATTTTGAGATCTAAGTACTGAACACAGTAAGAAGAGAAAAAGTCTTATTTTCAAATGCTCTTCTACTAGTTTATAATTCGCTAGGAGTCACATCATAGCCTGAATTTAATCACTATCTTTTGAAATACTGCCCATCTGGTGATGAAGTATGGGATCTGCAGGCACAGAGTAGAAGGACGTTAGGACTAAAATGCGTATAAGGGAAAGTGTGTAGACAATCAGTGAAAAAAGTGAATGCTTGCACGAATAGAAACGCATGCACAGAGTTATGAATATAAACAACAATGGTTCTGTCTGATTCAAGTAATGTAATATTATCTTCTCTGCACTTTCAGTTAGAGAACACAGGTAGCAAAATGAACTCTCATTGCAAAAGCATGGCAGTTTTCTTAAGCTCTTACAGTCTAGCTCACAGGAGTATGGAACTCTGAATTACCGCATGAAGTTCAATAAGGACAAGTGTAGAGTCCTGCACCTGGAGAGAAGTAACACCAGGTACCAGTACAGATTAGGGGTTGTTATGCTGGAAAGCATCTCCAAAGAGAAGGACCTCAGAATCCTAGCAAGTTATTTACAGAACAGCAATGTGCCCTTGCGGCCAAGAAGGTCAATGATATCCCTGGGTGCATTAATAAAATTATGTCTAGCAGGTCTAGGGAGGTTCTCCCCACTCTCTACGCTCTCTGGTGAAACCACACCTGCAATACTGTATCCAGTTTTGAGCTTGCCAATTCAAGAAAGACAGCGATCTTCTGGACAGAATCCAACAAAGAGCTACAAGGATGACTAAGGACTTGAACATCTCTCCTATGAAGAAAGACTGAGAGAACTGGGACTGTTTAGTCTGGAGAAGAGAAGGCTGAGAGGGGATCGTATTAAGGTCTATGTCTAAGGGGTGGGTGTCAAGAGGAAGAAGACAAATTCTTTTTAGTGGTATCTGGTAACAGGGCAAGGAATAATGGATATAAGCTAGAATACAGGAAGTTCCATCTCAACAGGAGGAAAAACTTCTTTACGGTGAGGGTGACAGAACACTGAAGCAGACTGCCCAGAGAGGTTGTACAGTCTCCTTTGAAGACTTTCAAAGCCAACATGAATGCGCTCCTGAGTGGCATATCCTAGGTGATCCTGCTTTCAAATCTCTGGAGATACCTTCCAACACCTAACATTCTATGATTCTAATTAGTATAATTATTATTTCTACATTTCATACTATCCAAGTTCCATTTGATTCTTATATGGAAATCCAAGAAACAGTTATCTTCTTCACCAACAATTGCTTAACTCAAATTTCTTTAGCAAATAACAAATACTTTATAACTACTTAGATTAGAATCTTATTTACTCAGTAGATATTCAGTAACATCTCAGTACTCATTAATTCTCATGATTAATTGTTATGTGAGGAAAAGAAGCAGTTTGCAAGTGACTAAGTGGCTATCACTAATCACTGGTATTTTCCAAAAAGCAAGCAGTGAGGGAACCCAGTAGACAAGGAAATCACTTGTTACTTTCAGTGCAAACTAACACCTGAGAAGGGGTGTTATTTACAGTGGGGGGGAGGGGGGAAATTTAGGGAAGACTTAAAGAAAATCCCAACCCATTTTTTTTTCTAAGCTGTTTAGTGCCCTCTTACAAAGGTTTTGCAGCTCCATTTTAATTTTATTCTTCCCATGCATTCCCATTTCCTAAAGCAACAGCTCATTTCTTACAAATACATATCACCATTTTGCCTTGTCAGTCTTTATATGCAGAAATGAAAAATGTTACAAATCAGGAGGTGAGAACTGGCCTAAGACTCCTAAATTTCTTACCAGTTTAGGCTTTAACTGATCCTCACTATCTCCATGCCCAAGACGTCCATATCTTCCCTTTCCCCACGTAAAAAGATCTCCTGCAGCTGTAATGCATGCACTATGTGCTCCTCCAGCCGCGATGTCAACCACTTCTACACCTCTCAGAGATTCAATTACACGAGGACGATCACACGGGCTGAAACGAAAATATTTGTGTCGTCAGTACTTTTAGAATAGACCATTCATGGTCACCTGTGCACGGAGAGAGGTTTTTTAAATGAGTACAAGGAGATCTAAAATAACTATTTGGTTTTTGCTCTGCTTTAATAGCCTACAGACTTATGTTTAGTTACACATTCTGAAATATTTTTAGAGGCCTATAAGAGCTAGAAATATTTTATCACAAATTATAGTACAGCTTTACAGGTAAGCTGAAACCACAAAACCACTTCCATTACAATCCAGTGTAGCCGTAAAAAAACACTCCTATTGAACATACAGTATCGAAATTTCTAGCATAAAAGGTACTACTGTCCTCCAGAGACTTCAGCATTCCTTTTTCTTTTTGGATCAGGCCACTGTTATCTCTAACACAACAGAATTTCTCCTACAATGCAAGTGACAATGTATACAGAGATCAGATGTAGAATGTTGGTTTCACTCCCCAGTAAGCCTTTGAGCTCCTCATACCGCAAGACAAATTAGCTCAAAGGAAAGACACTAGATTTCGACATCCACAGTGTTAGAACACAGTATCTAATTAGCAAAATCAGAGGAACTGTTTATCCAAACATTATTTCGTGACTTTCCACAAAAAACCACATTTTCACATCACTATTTAACACTGGCTTCTACATCTGGGCAGCACCTCACACAACACTTCAAATACACTGCAACGCTAAGTATCAATTCATAGCTTTAAAAAACCCAAACGTTTCAAAGTGTTACTTACCTTCGGTTGCCATGACCAAGTTTGCCATCTTCTGCTTCACCCCAAGAATAAACTTCTCCCTCAGAAGACAATGCCAAACAGTGCTTTCCTCCTGAGTTCACTGCAACTTTCTTTATAAATACATGTTGAATGGATTCCAGCAAAGTTGGAGTAGAAACTGACTCTGTTCCTCCAATTCCAAGCCTACCACCTGCTCCATATCCAGTGGCATATAGCTTTAAAGTGAAGAATAAAATTTAATGTTTGCTTGCCTTTTGAAGAACATTCACTAAAGCTGTACAGGACAACTCTCAGTGAATGCATACTGTAACACAGTTAAAGGAAAGCCTGAAAAATCAGTTTCGTACGTATCTCTATAAATTTTTCTATAAAATAAGTACTTTGAAATATTTCACAAAAATATGGGAAGATATGGCTACATACAAGTTAATATGAACTGCCACTGGCTTAATGGATTTCATTTTACATTCTCAGGCTAATTTTGTAGAAGTATCAAAAAACCATAGCTTTTTGAGACAACATCACGAAAACTTCTATCACCTGTAAGGTCTCTCTCAAGCAACACTATTCCATTTTTCTTTCTTCTGTGCAATATCTCTAAATACAGTTGCTTCTTTCCCTTTCATACCATGAATATAGTGCTAAGTATTGCTTTTTATTCTGGGTTTGTCTATGTGAAAGTAATTTGTCTGAACAGAATGATGTCAGGCAATGTCATTAATCTGTCCCTCAACCTTCTGTGAATCACTAACAAGGATGATACTGACAGTTCAGGAATCACTCCAGTATCGAACTAGATAAATGTAACTGTCATGAAAAGCTGTAGCTAAAATTCTCAATCACATCCCTAACACAGAGCTGCCATCTGTATCAAATTTAAGAATTTTTTGAAATTGTGACTTTTCTTTTTCCTCCTCTACCTTGCACTCAACTTCTGCAGTGTTCTTTTTCACTCAGGATTTAAGCATCTGCAAATCAGATGCTGCAATATCTAACTTACAGGCTAGATGCCTAACTGCGAACAACTTCAAACTAACTACACCTCTCCCCAATCAGGGAGACACCACCATATTTGTATGTCCATTCTTTTATTGGATTCTGTAACCATGCTACTTGTGTTCAGTTTTGCTTTCCAAAAACCTCATGACAGCTTTGAACTGAGAACTGAAATGCATGTCTTGCTTCATGCACTGAACTCATAGTGGAGTTCATAGAATCCATAGAGTGCATAGAATTCACTGAAGTTCGTTCAGCTCCAGTTTCTTTAAAAAAAAGTAAAATAAGACAAAACTACTACTAAATAGTAGTAAAAATACCAATAATAACATCATCATCACCTACTTATGCACATTATTTTTTATTTCACCAAACTCCTTCTGACTGAAGATTAATTGTTTCAAGGAGTCTAACCAGCAATTATTCATATCCTTACCTTTCCATCAGCAGTCACTGCAAACAGAGTCTGTTCACCACCAATTAACTGCACAGGTCTAAGGGTAGCAAGAGCTTCACATGGAGTTGGAACTTTGACTTTTGCCCCTTCAATCCCACCAAGCTGTCCTCTGTGATTATGACCCCAACCATAAATAGTTCCGCTGCCTCCAGCTGAAAGTGTCCAATCATCAGGTCGCCTGCAGAAAATGCAGAACAAAATTTTAAAAGACCTTTTCAAAAATCACCAAAAAATTCAATTTACCACAGTACAACAACAAAGCATCACAAACCAAACCAATGACAGTTGAAAGAAATAACCTGTTCATCCACTGGACAAGCTGCTCATCCTGTTCTCTCTTAAAAACATCATGGCACTCATGAAGATCATCCATATTTTCATTATCTGCCATTAATTCTCGGATTTTCTTTGCCACCTGTAAAATACTTTGTATTAAACTACGTTATACACACTATCAGTTACTGCTACCACAACTGGCATCAGATACTTCAAAATCAGGATGCAATTTTAAGTGTATCACTTTCATATATTATATGAAGCATTCAAAGTATTCCTGCAGTACCTCATCAAGGAAAAGGCGAGGCAATGGTGTCCTTTTATCAAGGGCCACAGCAACCCTGGATGCCATACAGTACCTCCTGAACCAGGCCCATTTGTGTGTCTCTGCACAGCAAGGGAGAGTGTCCAACTCCAGATCACAAGCAAGAGCCACAAGAACCTGGAGATTATCAAAAAACATTTTAGAGATGTATCAAAAATGTGTAATAAAAAGCAATTATACATTTGAGGTAGCTGAACAGCTCACAGACCAGCAGAGTCTGAACATAGGCTCGAGAACACATAAAGTGCAAAGGACATTAAAAGCCATTTTCATGGCTCTCACTGATGGGGCCACATCAGTAGCCATGGTTATATATCTAATTTCCTCTTCCAAATGAAAAGCTTTTCATAAACCCTCCATGAAAACACTCCCAGATTAATAAACTTTTCTATATCAAATGCCATGTGAACTTTTTACCTTACATTTCTAAACCAAGTCCTGTGATTAAATTAATTTAACTGATTTTCAATTCAAATTCAAATCAATGTTACTGACGAAGATTGTGAATGATGGATCACCTCTTTCCAGTATAAAATTCTTACATATTTTAAGAATTTCTTTTCCTTAAGGTAGTTAAGTCCTCTGAGTTTAACTTTTTACTAATTCAGAGGGTTTTTTTCATCCTTTTACTCTTATTGCATTTCTTTATTTTTACTTTGAAATACAATCCTTCCTTTTAAGGCATTAGTATTTGCTCCAAGTAAATGCAAAAACTTTTATAGTATTTAAATAAACAAACACAACACTCCTATTAGAAAAACTCAGAAATCACTTACCAAAAAGGGTAGCACAGTGTACTTGCAATGTTTTTCTGGCCAATCATATTCTGCCTAACTAGGTAATTCTGTATTTGCATATCTAATTCTCCTTTTAGAAGTAGTATTCAGATTTTGTGACAAAATGTTTTTGATATAGGACTAGGTGAGCTAACCACATCTCACCAAAAAATTCAGAACCAGGATAGTGAATTCTTTTCTGATTGTAACCCATTACCTTAAAGAAAGGGCTGTGGAGCAATTGTTTGCCACCTCTCACAATGGGGTCCTCATAGTCAAATTGTCGCTGCAACGCTTCTGGAAGACCTTTGACCAAAGCAGCTAAAGCACTCCCTGTGAAACTCTACAGAAATCACAGAACTAGAAAGTCAGTCTTACTGCACTGTATTACAAAAAGCACATTATTTAGGTGACGGCAACAAAACATTACCAACTTCCCAAACTACCATTAATCATGTGAAGTATCATCTCCATCCATTTCCTAATACAAAAGTATTCCTATCACTTTTTGGCATCACCAAAACCACATCTACTCAGTACTGAAATCAGCCCTCTTTTTCCCGAAACAGAGTATATTTACAGACTTGCAGACCTGTGTAAAAAGTCTATTCATTTGTGCAATTCCTATTGTGCAATTAATAACAAAGCCGTTGTACATTAGGGTTAGCATTTTAATCCTTCACATACATCTTGATGTGAAAAAGAGGAGAGCATCACTGCCCTCTTACCAAAGCTCGTGTTTCTCCATCGTTATCCCCCAGAATCCGGTTGATGTTAATAGACTGGCCAAACTCTGTCGTGAGCAATTTCCGTAGTCTCTGCAAGGCCCACATTCTGTGGCCAGCAGCTAAGGAAACAGAAACACATTAAAAAAACCCACATTTACTTCAAAAAATCATTTTAATTTTAAAAATTAGGCTTAAAATTATGACTACACCTACCTAAGGCACTCAGTTGAGCACAAGCTGCAAGAGAAGCTGCCAAACGAGGAACTATACTCCTGTTGGAGGCAAAATTTAAGCGAAAATCCAACAAAAATGTAACCAAATCCATTGAGGGACATGAAAGAATGCAACGATCTGAGAGAAGGTCTTTAGGGCCTGAAAGAAACAAAATGCAAAAACAAAAAGGTGAGGAAGATTTCTCCTCAGACTGAAGTGAAAACAACATAGCAGAATTTAGATCCCAAGACGTTGTTAAAAACGTTTAAGTATGAATGAAAATGTTTTCTTAGTATGAAAGTTAAATGAACTATTATTCATTTATGGCATGTAAATATCATGCTATAAAGGCAATTGCAAAAACCAGGCAAGTACATTTACTCTCTTGTCCTTCTGTAAACATCATCTATGTCACTTTACCTGCAGCTGGCATGATGGGATAAACAGTGAATCGCCATCCCCACCCATTTACAGAGCCATCACTGATGAACTTCCATTTTAGTTCATCCCCTGGAATTCGCAATTCACTAGACCAATCTGACCACTCACGACCTATTAAAGTAGGTAACAGGAACATATTACTATTTATTTTCTGAGCCAACCGACAAGCCACTCATGAAATGCAAATTCTCTCAATGATTCTATCCTATAAATATCATGTAAATGCTTTCAAGATAAAAAAATCCTATGTAAAACCACACAAACACAACTATAAGGATGGTATAATAATGAAACTTGAGTCTCAGAAGATTGACTTGGCACTGTTAACAGATACTCTGTACATTTAATACCATATTCAAAAGACAATTACAATAACTTAGGAAAATCCACTGTCCTATTTTTAAATTATGTTTTCATATTACAAAAACACATAACAACAAACACATAAAAGAAAACTTAATAGCCTTTTCCAACCAGAAATCATTAATGAAACACACGTGCATCTGAAACAGTCTGAGGAAAAGACAAGTAAACACTAAAAGCCCACTTCACGACTGATCAGAAATGTTAAGCACAGGCAGTAGCTACTGAGAACCTTGCACATATATAGGGAAGTTCAATGTTAAATTTTATGAGATTTAAAATATTCCTCCAAAGTCTACTGTAAATTAATAGTGCTTAAAAATGAAATCAGAAATAACAGGATAAAAGATGTGAAGATTTCATGTAGTGTCACATACTCAGGCCACAGCAGAAAACAGAGAAAGCCTAGCTATTATTTTGAGCACTTAACAGCAGAAGGCAGTTTGTCTTCAATGTGCGAGAGCTCAAATTTCTTCATTACTGGAAAATGAGAAAAGCTAACAAAAGTATTCTTTTCCATTTATGATCCAATTTGTTAAAACACACTTTGATTCTACAGATTTATGCATGTTGTCAGGGGTGCTAAACACTGACTTTTTACACTCTAATTGCTCTTAGGAAGATTGTGACAACATGCTCTCCTGAGAGATTCTCTATGTTCAAAGGTCTCGGATGTCTGTCTAGATTGTAC
The DNA here is from genome assembly GCF_015220805.1 of Pogoniulus pusillus. NCBI lineage: Eukaryota > Metazoa > Chordata > Aves > Piciformes > Lybiidae > Pogoniulus > Pogoniulus pusillus. The sequence continues at coordinate 22,837,568 of NC_087268.1, read as the reverse complement.
ATCTTTTGTTTTAAAACAGAACACCAACTGACATAATTTTTCCTCTTTCTTTTTTCCTGCCATAAACTTCACAATAAATCAGTCACAGACAGCAGTAGATTTCATTCCACATCTAACAGTTACTTTAGACAAGACATTTCTGAAAAGCACTAGTTCTCATAACCTGATCGGACGGAAACAATTCTGTTGACACCATCCATTATGGTGAGTGGATCATGACGCCGCTCTGTGGAACACTGGCGATCAAATTCTACCCTCAGTCCCTCAGCACCTAAACAGCAACAAAGAGTTTACACACTTCTGTGGAGCAATCCGTACCATGAACAAATGCAGTGTTTTAGAAATTCACATGAAATCAATACAGTTCTTGGCAAATCACTGCACTCATAAATAAAAATAACTTTAATTGGTTTAATGACATTATTTGTCTTTATTTTCCTCTCTTTGAAAGGCTTATCTCACTGCAAACTCACGTGAGCAGGGGGTAGCAGATAGAAGACTATTATCAAAACATTCCAAACGGAAGTTGCAACAGACCAAACAAAAAAAGTCTGCCTAAAGTTTAGGCAAATAGGTCTGTGTTGACTGTACAGTGATAAGTGCTGCATAATGTACTAACAGAAACACTAAATGAGAAGACAGCATTGTAGCAAAAACTAATTCCCTATTGCTCAGGACTACACAACAAGCATTCAACTACTGACCCTCAAAAAGGTTCAGTCATTCTCAGATTTGTAATTGAAAACTGCTGCAGTCACAGCCAGCGAACCCAAAAATGTTATTTCACAGCACTGAGATGTTCACGTCATATGTAAGCAATTTAACAAATGCTTCATTATAGCACAAGGATGTGTAACACAGCTATAGAAGTTCAATACACATTTTTGCAAGCTAAGCAAAAATCTGTGCGTGCAGGCTTGATAATGATTTGAGTTGCAATAACATAACTCTAAGAATTCTGTACCTGGTATTTTCACTGTGCCACTAGAAGATGTATCATCGGTATATGGATGGCTGCTTTCTACCACAACTGGCTGAGAAGAAAGGCGACCACTTTGTGAATCGGTTGCTACATCTTCTAGTTCAGTAACACAAAGCTCCAACAACATATCAGCAACCTAAGAAAAGAAAAATGTACACTTTACAAAAAGCAAGCTTGATTAGTCCAAGGCATCTAAGCCAACCTTCTCAAATCTAAAATAACAATAAAGTTAAATTAATAAATCACTTATTTTTTTTAATTCTGCTTCATAAACAATCACATTTATTCAAAAATACTATGTTTGATGTTGTTAATGCTAAATAAATTTCCAGTAAGTAAATGACAACACAATTTATTTTTTCCCCTTACAGAAAACATAAATATAAACTGTATAGCATAGGCCAAGAGATTAACGAAAGGTGTAAACATTTAACCACTTTGTAATATTGCAAAACACTGCTTATAGAGAAAATTCCAACAACAGTAATTTTCAAAGAGGAGTTTCAAATGACAATTTTAACTTTCAAGGTTAAAAAATCCCAAGTAAACAAAACCACCAAACCCATTCACAAATACAAAGTCGTTCAGCTACTCACTATTAATGCTAGAAATTGAAGAACAAACAATGTGTAAATGCATCTACAGCATGCCATTTAACTAGGGGAGGAGGAGGAAAAGAACTACATCTCAAACCCAAACCAGAGATATACATAGCTGGTCATTGAAAAATTGGGGAAATGAAAAAAAAAGTGTAACAATTTAGGAAATTCAACTCAGGTGAACAGCATCAGTTAAGCTCATCTCCAATCCTATTCACTCAGACAGAGATACTGTAAGAGTTCAAGAGAGATGAGGAGACACTTCTTTACTGTGAGGGTGACAGGGAATTGAAACAGGCTGCCCAGAGAGGTTGTGGAATCTCCTCTGGAGACTTTCAAAACCTGTCTGAGTATGTACCTGTGCAGCTTGCCCTAAGTGATCCTGCTCTGCAAGAAGGATTGGACTCAATCTCGGGAGGTCCCTTCTAAACCCCACCATTCTGTGATCCATTGTTTAAAACTGAAGCTGTCACAGCATTTATACCATTAATTCAACACACAATCCTTAGTGAGTCACCATTCACCTTTTTGATCAGTGAAGCAAATAATCCTTTAATAAAAGAATATAAAAATCAGCTTTTTATAACCACTTCTGATATTTCAAAGCAGTCTTTAAGTAGTGTAAAGCCATAAATTAACTACATCATATGAGCATCTTAAAAGAAATGCAGAAAAATATAGTCTAAGTTACAAGAAACATTAAGCCCTTTTCAGTTCATTAGTGCAAAGAGATACTCTAATGATCATTTAGAATTTGTAGCATTCTTTCATATTGCTGCTGATATCAAATGTTACAGCTGTTTGACAGTTGCCCTCAAAACTCCCCACAACTGTGAATACTTTGTAAATAGTTAGAAACTTACTCGCACCATGTTAATCTTAAAAATTAAGCAGAATTAATGTATCGTTTAACAATATATTATCAGCATTTTCAGCAGGCAGTAATGCCTGAAGCAACTGAGAAATAAACATAGATGCAGACCAAAAATTCACAAGGTCTTTTTTAATCTAACACTCCACAGATCCAAGAAATAGGATCTGGATACTTCAGTTTCATTCCAATACCTATAGCCACTAGTCCCATACATAAATACCATTACTTAAGCTTTTATTTTAATGCCTAACTGCAGCATAACTAATCAAGGACATTGCTGATATTTGTAGCACATGTACATATCAAAGTAATAACAACTCATGTGTTGATATTCATGTAATGTTTCCAGCATCTGTGTTTCTCAATATGCTGAACTCCACTGCAAATGTAATAAAATTTTCTAGGGCAAACTACTAATAACAAAGATATGGTTAAAATGCACAGAAACAAAATCTGACCTGTGGGTAAGCTGTGCCCATTCCAGACAGCACAGCTGAAAGGACGTCTCTTCCCTTTTCACCTGCTCGGTTGGACACAGCAAGCTTTAGCAGGTCAACCATGACTCGTGTGTCATCTGGCACTAAGAGGCTAGTAAACTCATCCAAGTACTGAGGTTCTGGGCCAGATACTTTACTTTGGCTTTCTACATCCTACCAAAAAAAATTGCAGAAGCATTTAGATTGTGAAGATGAAAAGTATTACACTGAATCCAAACAAGTTAACTACTCTGAGAAAGGTAAAAAGCAATTTAAAACACATTCTGTAAATCTGGGATTAAATAACCTCAAAATTAATGTATTGTTAAACCCATTACTCAAGTGAAAAAAAACACACTATGCCTCTGTCTGTGGATAGGTTTTTAAAGCACATTCATTTACAGAGTAACTTTAAAAGCAGAAGAACAGTGAAACTGCTTGATACAAGCATAGTAAGGAGCTAAGTTTTAAGGAAGATATTGACAACATTACTTCTTTCGTTTTTGTCATGGTTTCTGCAATGATACTGGCAGCTCCAGGATCATCTGTGACTGGAATGAAAGGACGGCAAGAGGCAGCAGCAGCTGAGGGAGTTACAGCAGATGGTGTCACAGCATCTTCTGAAGAAACAACCTAGCCAAAACAAATAATAACTAACAAAAGCTGCAACAAGATATTGTAAAACCTTTAAGAGTAATTATTTATTAGAAAAGCTTACTGTCAAGGATAGCAGCAATTCAAAAACAGTCGGTAAATCAAAATCAACAATTAATTTGCTGTGTTTTTAGCTTTTGAGTTCTTAACATGGCAAACCAGACAACATCCCCCTCAATGCCAGTTACTACAAATATGTACAAGAGAACACCAGCACCTGCCAAAAAGTCTACAATGTAAAGACACGCCCTAACAATACATGGCAAACTGATACTGAGGAAAATATTTCCTCAGTAACAAGCCTCTTCTTTTTTCTGCTTCTGTTAGCAGCTGGGAAACAGAGTAGAACTCCATTCAGGCCCTTCCATCTACATTAGCTGATATAAATCTACAATAACATTTCATACATTTCATGAAATATTCCCTTAGTCTTTTTGTTTTTTAAACACATTTTAAAGATCACTCCTGTAAAATTAATTCCATTTCAAGGACACTATACATTCTGAAAGCTCAAAACTGATTTTACACTCAACTTTTAGTTTTTTAGTTTTGCCAAATCTGACACATGCGGGGTACTTTCTCCTCAAATTACAGCATGAAAGGATTGTTTACTCTCTGCTATTATTGAACTAAACAAGACATGTTTACCAGTTTTACTGTAAAAGATTGACAGAAAAATTCATTCGATACATTACCTCTCCTCTCCTGTCCTGCCATGGGTTTGGGCTCAGCCTCTCTTCTGTATCTCCTGCAAGCACACATTCATCTCCATTTGCAGGGCTTCCAGCAGAAGTAGCATCTGATGGAGGAGCTGGTGACGAAGAGGGACATTCTACTGGTGCAATCATACTTGCAGGCATCAGTGCTCCCACAACTGCATCCCTGAAATCGTTGAGAACAGATTAATGTAAACCTAATTATACTCCCTTGTCCAACTTAGAAAATATTATATTAGCTTGTCTTAATAAAATAAGGAAAGGTTTCCAAGCTCTGGAATTTAAAGGGCAGTTTATCTCCTTTGAGCCTGATGCTTAAATGCTGTAAGGTCACTGTTTTATACAAGTTCCTCTTCATAAATTTTAGCACAAATTCTCTAACAACAAGGAGGGCACTATGAAGTTTTATTGTTGACTCCACCCTGATCCCCATTGCTTTTTCAATATTATGTTATTTACACTCCTTTTACATGATTACTTGAGAATTCCTTAAAAACCCCATTTTTTTTTCCCAAGGCACTGGCAGTTTCTGTAAAGAAGGTGTAACATAACTAAAGATAACACGGAAAGAAAATTTAAAATAAAGCTTAGGCATAACTGTAGGAAATTCAAACTTGCGAAGCAATTTACACTCAAGTAACCCTAAGAGATGATTAACTAATGTCACCTTTTCTCTACAAAAGAACGTTTGCACACCTACCTGGCATACATGATTTGTAATGCCATCAGTATATGTGACAATGCCTGCTGTTTAGCAACATTCCCATCAAGCGACAGGAGAATCTTAGCGAGAGATGGGCGATTTGGCTTTGAACTGTTTGCCCCACTCATCTTATTACTGGCAGCAGAAGAATCTGCATCTGAAGGAACACCTGGAATTAGTGGGTAAAAAAGAGAAGGCAACCATTTTTCAGTGATGCCATACATAACTTGCACCGATTTACCTAATTCTTAAATCAGAAAGATGGCTAAAACTAACTCTACAGCAGATTCCTGAACTGCTATGCCTACACAAACATTCATATCAATACCAAGACTTTGCAGCAAAGACTTTCATAAAAGCATTCCACCTCATTGCTTCATCTCTCATGAAGATTAAAGTATACATAAATACTTTGGTGATAACAAGTTTTACTTACAAAGAAATTTATTAAATAGCAAGAAAATGAATCAGGTACTCTAAAAAATACTACTTGACAATTCTATATATGTACTTGTTGCTCCTTTTTTAAATGCATTGCCATGTTTATGAAAAAGCTTGTCTAGTAAAACATTTGATGCTTTTATAATCAACACAAAACGTTGCTGGTTTTCCTCCCTAATCCTTAAGGCACCTAACTCGGAAACAAAAGGTAAGAGCAGAATCAAGGACACTAAGAGGTAGCATGTAAGAGCAGCATTATAGTAGTATTGATGGACCATTACCACTGTAAAGCTCCATTACAGATAAAAGACAAAGTCCTCGTGGTGTTTAGTAAAATATGTTGTATTTTAATTTCCTGAAGAGCAATAAAGTTCAAACTAATGATATGTCTGAACATGTCCTTTACAACCTCCACTTTCAGGAAGAGGTTTGTTGATTTGGATTTTTTCCAGAGGTGTATTTTCTGTTTTGTGAAGTATTTTGCAAAGACAGTTTTCTTTTTGCACTCTTCTATCACCTGTTAAACCACACACACAAGTAACTCTCCAATGGCATTAAAAATAATTATATTAAAACCAAAACAAACAAACAAAAAACCCCACTGCAACGTAAGGCAATATATACCAACCAAGATAAGAAGCACCCAAAGGGTCCCTCGCTGTCTGGAAAAGTACTGGTTCATGAACAGATGGTGTAGCTACATCCACTGTTGTCCACGCAACACTGTGGGAAGACCCACAAGCAACCCGAGTGATCTTCTGGCCTTCCAAACCCTGGACTAGAGTGGGTTTTCTATTGACTGTAGTAGTTCCATTTCCTTGTTGCCCATGGTCATTGTCCCCCCAAGCATAAACCTGTCAGTAAACATTTCCACATATTACACTGCTGCACTGGTTACCTCATTTAATTGCTTTCTTCAAAACATCTTACAAAGGAACAAAGGAACCTCAGTGATTTGTATTATTAATCTAGGTAACTTTAGAGAACTTATCGTCAGGACTTCTTCCTCCCCTCATTAAATAATGTAAGCGTTATCACGATTAAAAGAAATTGGAAAACATAATAAAAACCCAGAGCTGCACTTTTTATCAGATGATTCACACATTATTGCCAATCCATAAATCATCAGCTGACTCATAAATTAGTCAACGTTCATAGCGAACAGAAAATTAGAAGAATTAGTTTCACGGTAATTACACTGGGGATCTGAATCAATACTATGATCAAGATAATGCTGTATCACAGCAGAAAAATCTGTCCAGAATGCAATGAATGTTTCTGCATTTCAAGAGTGAGAAGCCAGAAACTTAGGAGATCATACATAAAGAAAACATTACAGAAGCTACAACAACAACATTGAAACTCCAATAACAATATGGAGGCCAGTATATTTTAAATTACAATTGTGCTCATATTTATTTAGGAAATTAAGAAATTAATAAATATGACCAGAAATTATTGCTCCATTTAATCAGCATAGATGCTATTACACACTTGTTCCTCAGCAACTTAGTTTATTCCTTTCTGGATGAAGAGGGGGAAAGCAGAGTGATGCACAACGTACCTGTCCTGTGTCAGTAACTGCCAGACAATGGAGTGCACCTACAGCCACATGCACAATCTTTTTACCCCTCAGTCCTTCCACAACTTGTGGCTTTCTTACATGTACATCTGTTCCATGACCTAGCCTGAAGTAGTCACCTTTACCCCTGCAACAGATAGTAAAACACAGATTAATTATACTGTTCACACAAATCAAAATACTTCATGTATCACTGAGATTAAGTACAAGCACCAACTAGTGAACTCCTCAATCCTGAATTATAAAGGCTTAATGAGGAAAACTGCAGTTCTGTGACTCCATAACCTTCCACCTCAGTACAGAAGAGGCATCATTATTGCTATTTTTTTGTACAAAGTGTAGATGTAAATTTTCTCTGTTGCAGAAACAAAGCAATTATAAGTACAGCAAAACTGATGTGTTCTCAGAGCCTTGGAGAGATTTCTATTACCGGGGATAAACCTAATAATAATGGACCCCTTAATAAGTCTACTCAACATTTAAAAAAAAAAGGGGAAGTAACATTTCAAAATTGAGATTTTTTGCAGTCTTGCAAGTCTCATAATAGGTTCTCAAGCCTCCATAATTTAAATTCTTCTAAAATGTTTACAACACAAACTGGACTAAAAACATGTCATTGACAAAATAACACAAGCATCTTAAAATGACTCTAAAAATGTCAATAAAGAAGAAAAGCACCCTGAGATTTCTTACATTGTGTTTTTAGTAACCATTCAGTTCTGCTGCCCATTATCACCAATTTTCTCAAGATTTTATTATGTTTGAGGCAGATATGTAATGTATTTAATATTGCTGCCTGACTAAAGTTCTAACACAGAAGTTGTGATACTGTTCTTGAGCGTGTCCAGAGAAGGGCAACAAGGCTGGTGAGAGGCCTCGAGCACGAGTCCTGTGAGGAGAGGCTGAGGGAGCTGGGATTGTTTAGCCTGGAGAAGAGGAGGCTCAGGGGTGACCTTATTGCTGTCTACAACTACCTGAGGGGTGGATGGAGGTTGCTCTCTTCTCTCAGGTGGCCAGCACCAGAACAAGAGGACACAGCCTCAAGCTACGCCAGGGGAAATTTAGGCTTGAGGTAAGGAGAAAGTTCTTCACTGAGAGAGTCATTGGACACTGGAATGAGCTGCCCAGAGAGGTGGTGAAGTCACCGTCCCTGGAGCTGTTCAAGGCAGGATTGGACGTGGCACTTGGTGCCATGGTCTAGCCTTGAGCTCTGTGGTAACAGGTTGGACTTGATGATCTATGAGGTCTCTTCCAACCTTGGTGATACTGTGATATCTATCTGCCATATAGGAAGCCCCCAAATTTTATAGAAAGATTTAAGGTTATGAAGAGCCAAATTTGCATTCAAACTAAGCAGAAGCAAGCAGACAAATAGAAAGGGTTTCTGAATAACTCTCAGCTATGACCACATTCTTGCTTCAAGGCATCAGTACCACCAATTCAGTGGCCTGAGAAGCAATGAGCTCTATAGAGCCCATGTTTCTAAACAGCTTCTTCCCATCTCCTTTGAACTTCAGCTTAGTTCCTTACATCCTTATTCTGTCTCTGCTTTCACTATAGTCTACATACTCCAAATTACAATTCTCAGATAACTCTCCATTCCAGAGTTTTGAATTAACATACTTTTATAATCTCCATTGTCCCCAAGAGATGAAACATTCCTTTACACTCTCCACTGCCCCAAAAGATGGAATGGTTCTCCCTTTCCTCCACTAATCCAGTAAGACTTGGGCATACTAACAAGAGTGCAATACACAACTGACCGTGCTACAAGGCACAGCATCAGAGTAACATTTCACAACTTGTCTCAAAGAGCTGCTAATTTAAACAACGAAACACACAGGTAAGGAAGAGATGGAGCTAAGACAGTCAAACACCAATAAATACCACACATACTTAGCAATTATTTGTAATACTTTCTGATAAATATAACATACCATGTCCATACCACTCCTGACTTTGTCAGTGCCAAAGAGAACTGTGCACCACACTCAATCTGACAAACGCCTTGGCCATTCAGTCTCTCAATGTTCTGAGGAATGTTGCATCCTTCGCTTCCTCCTCGGCCCAGTTTTCCAAAATCACCATCACCCCAAGAAAACACCGAACCTGGCAAACACCAAACTGCAGGTCAAACAATTATCACAGTATTCCCATGTGACAGAAACTTTCTGGATCAAGATACTCTTACCTTCATCTGTCAAAGCAAGAGTCTGGGCATCTCTGCTTCCACAAGCAACCTGAATGACTCTGTGGCCAAGGAGCACTTTAACCTACAATACAGAAGTAGTAAGCAAGATGTTTCAAAGAAATTGTGTCTTAAAAGAAATTATGTCTTAAAATCCTATGACACTTTCGGGATCTTGTGACTGATCACTGTAGCCAGCCTGAGCATGCCATTTAGCAGAGGATTATCAAGCCCTTCTCACTGAACATACCGCATCACTCAGTGCCAGCAGTAGTTTCCAGCTGTGCATCAAAGTAGATGCGGGACATGAACGGTCGAAATAGCACTAGCCATTTTACATCTCTTCCCAAGAAAGAGATTAGAACTTTTTTGGCCTTTCTGAAATACCATGTCTGTTATTAGAGGTATGTGTACCAAAACTTAATTTAGATCACTTTGAAATAATGTCTTTATACTGCCTTATTAGTTTTCTTCCTTTATTTCAGAGTTTGTCATTTATTAAACAAACACATTAACACATTTGCATTTCATCAGAGATAAAAACATTTATTTTACCATTTTAGGCTTCAGCTGTGTGGTATTATCTCCATGTCCTAGCCTTCCATATTCTCCAAGACCCCACGTATACAGTTCACCACTAGAGGTAATGGCAGCACTGTGGGAACTGCCACAAGCAATGTCACGAATGCGTTTGGTTTTCAACGCTTCTATCAGCCTGGGTTTATCACAGTTCCTAGAGAGAATGAGTGAATAATTCATTGTGTTAATCATGGAAGAGCTGCACAATATACTCCAACTCAACAGGAACCTAAAGATAAAAGAAGATGCAACAGGATTCCAAGCTGTACTCTTCAGTAGCACCATAAAGCTAATCTTAATCTATTTCAAAGTTTATTTTAAATAAATATTTTCATGTATGCTGCAAAACCCAGGTGACAAATCCACAATACTAGAGTGATAAATAAATTAAAAAGCATATAATACAAAATGAAGACTGATACCCTATTAACTGCCTAAATTTGAGAGATTGTTAGCTCTGGAGAGAACCAGACAGCAAGATTAAAAGATGACGCTTCCATCTCAACTTTGCTCTATATAGGAGATAAATTAGAATTGGAATTTACTGTTAGGTTTCCATGACAAGACTGGAAACTTTTACTATTTATATGGTTACAATATTTCCTAAATTCAAGGACAAGATCCAACATCTTTTAATATTGACTACCTATCAGAGCCACTATTACAGTCTTATCAAATTATGCATGGCCTCTGGAAAATTTGCTCCTGTGGAATGATTGAGCGTTCCAAGACTCACTTTTAATAAAATTACAGAAAAACATGAGGCAGTTGAACAACAGACATCAATACTGCATTAATCTGGACAACTCTTTTCATTGATCTGACATGCATGTCCCCATGAATATTTATTTGTTGTCATATAGCAACCCTCTGAATTGGGCACTCTAATTTTATGTATTCTGGGCAAGTACCTAAAATGTATCAGAACAACAAATGAAGTTTTTCCAGTCTCTCAAAACATCTTTCTGTGGTGCATATAAAATAAAATCTGCAGACATTTCTCCTTAAAGCTGTCCTCTAGAGGATTAAACTATGTATTGCTGAAAAGTGTAAGAAAACTATTTCTGTCTAGTAAATTTGTGAACAGAAGACTAAAGAAAAGGTCTACAAAATACTCTCAAGGCTTACATTGTGAACTGTTACAGCTCAGGAATGTAAAACTGCTACTCTTTTACACCTCAAAGCACCTCTGTAAACCTTACCTTACAAAAGAAACTAAAATCTCTGTGTTCAAAAGTATGCCATTTCATCAGGGACATTTAAAACCACTACTCAAGACTTTATCCACTGTTTCCGGTATTACATTTACTGAATGTCTCCTTTTTAAACAATTGAAGAATGCTACAAATGCTGCACCATTGTGCTAGTTAGAAGCAAGCTGGAATGTTTTGGTAAAAGAACTTGATAACAGGCAGTGGAATGAAAAATAATTGTGTCTCCTTCTCTCACAGATACGCTGAGAACTCTGGGAAGAAGAAAGACTTTTTCTCCATTTTGTCTTCCCTTCTGCCTTTGCCTTCAGACCTAGTCACATCTCATTAACCTTGCTCCTACTAACCTTGCTCCCTAACCTCTTGGCTGCACCTCTCTTCTTCCTGAGAACTGGGGTAAGGTTGAGAGGGCAAGGGGAGGTGTTGGGGTGGTTTGAAAGCCCCTCCTGGGGACTCAGGTTTCTGGGAGGGGAGTTGTGCTTTTGTATTGTTTATCCTTTGTACATTTCTGTATATAATTGTATATAACTGTATATATTGTAAATAGCTGCTTGTAAATTCTGCTAGCTGTAAATAAATTGCTTCATCTATATTCCCAGGGTCCGTCTGAGTTAGCTGGGTACCTACAAAGTGGAGGGGGGGCAGGGTAACCCCAAACCATCACAACCATAAACTGACACACGCTGTTGAAAAGGGTCTTTTCACAACACAGTTTTTTACTCCTACTGATAATGACAGGATTTCTAATACCATAGCAGTGGTCAGTTGTGATATAACGTGTAACACCAATAACCCTTTACTGAAATACAGACAAAGTTCATGTCCTTACATTCGACTGAAGTGACCAAGTTTTCCATCATCTCCTTCACCCCATGAAAATACCTTTCCATCAACAGTCAGTGCCATAGCGTGCCGGCCACCTAGAAGTAAAACCAGAAAATTACATTTTCAAGTTTTCATCCAGGCACCAGATCCAGCAAAAATTTGATGTTTCTGTAGTTCTACAATGTAATTGCATGAGCCAACACATATTACTTGTTTCTTTGGAGTTTTTATGTGATTTAACTTAAAACATAAAACTTCAGTGACAGTAGTTTCCCGGAACATTACAAAAAAATATAAAAGAAACAATCACTGAAATTGTTGGGTGTTTTTTTCATGCAGCATTAAGAATAGCAACCAAACAAAAAATGCAAAAAACACAACAGAAAAAAACCACAAACCCCACCACTCAGCAATATTCAAAAATGGAAACATTTTCTTGGAATTCATAAGTTACCAAATTTAACTTCCCGGAAGAAACTGTGTATAGTCTCAATTCATAGATTTTAGTAATAGAACTATCAGATTTAATCCTTTGTTTTGTGCAACAAGCAGAATTTAACAACCTCAAGGGTTTTGATTTATGTTTCATTAAAATATTAGATATGCTGAGATTTAACAGCATTCAAGAAAACTGCAGAACAACTATGTGCAGGCTTAACATGTTGTGTTTATGCATAAAAGTATAGCAATTATCAGTACCTGAGTGAACAGCCACCTTCTTTACCACATAGTTACTGAGAGCTGTAATCTGGCGGGGAATAGGAACTGTTCCACTGGATATTCCTAAACCCAACCTTCCATTTGTGGCTTCCCCACAGGCATACACTTTACCCTCAACAGTCACTAAAATGAAGAAAAAAACCCAGCATTAATGTTTCACAATTGAAAATCTGTTTCTGCCCCTAAGGGATTGCATTTACTTTAAACTTTTATTACCTGCAAAAAGGCTTTTGGATCCTCCAGCTACCTGCACAACATTCAAGGCAGACAGGGTTTCAGAAAAGGAAGGGACCTTTATCTAAAATGGACAGGGGAAAAAAAACCAACATTCCAATAAAGTTTTGTACTTTAAAAAGAAGAGCTATTCTTAGATGATAAACCAGTTAATCTAACATGTTGGGGGGTTGCTTTTGTTTTATACAGATGATATTACATGCATTAGTCACACACCGCAAATACCAGTTAATATAGACCATGCAAAAGACAGAAATCAAGGAAAAATTTGGTACTGAAACCATGATAAATGCAAAAATTGAGGGGAAAAGAAAACACAAATGTGATATAAACAAGGACTTCATTTTCTGTAAGGTTTTCTTGGGAAAAAGAATAATAATACAGTAACAGTTAACTTTTTGTTTGAAAGGGACTCAAAATGTATACTAATATATCCTAAATGCTTTCTAAACATACTTTTCAGACTGATATTTTAAACTGATCAACCATTTGCCATGTATCTCCTATCTTGAATTACATTAAAAATATGTATAAATAAGTTCAAATTCCATTCAAATTGCATTCAAATGTCATCAAGTTACACAAATAAAGACATGGGAATCCAACTTCATTATTCTGGTGACCGCTCCAGTTCCAGGTACAAGTAACATATAGAAAAGTTCACCAGAATCTTAATTTTGTGCAAGCAAACTCAAAAGGAACAGAACTCGTATCTAGTGCTACACATTTTTAAAACAATTACTTCACTTTTGTATAGAAATGAACAATTAAGAGGCTGCTATAAACCCAAACTTTCATACTAACAATCAAAATGTAAATTTTCTCCAATGTTCCACCCCAGCAGACATGTACATGTCTTAACAGGAAAAAGACATTAAAATCTATTCCTCCTAGCTTCTGATAATAAACAGTAAGATTTCAAATAAATCTGACTATTTTTGCAGTGTGTCGAGACCTGTTGTGCTAGTTTGAAGCAAGCTGGAATGTTTTGGTAAAAGAACTAGATAATGGGCAGTGAAAAAGTAAATATGGTTGTGTCTCCTCGCTCACAGTCCTGCTGAGAACTCAGGGAAGAAGAAGTAAACATTCTCCATTTTGTTTTTCATTCTGCCTTTGCCTTCAGACCTAGTCACATCTCCTTAACCCCACTGCCACTATCCTTCCTTCTTAACCTCTTGGCTGCACCTCTATTCTTCCTGGGAACTGGGGTAAGGTTGAGAGGGGCTGGGGAAGGTGTTGGGGTGGTTTGAGAGCCCCTCCTGGGGACTCAGGTTTCGGGAAGGGGAGCTGTGCTTCTGTATTGTTTATCCTTTGTATATTTCTGTATATATTGTAAATAGCTGCTTGTATATTTGCTGCTGTAAAATAAATAGCTTCATTTATATTCCTGGAGGCTTTTCTGAGTTAGCTGGGGCAATTCCAAAAAGTGTGGGGGGGCGGGTAAGAGCCCAAACCATCACACCTGTATATTCAATTTTTAGCTGTTTCTGCTTTCTAGTGAAGTATGGAAACAACAAACATACCTTGGAACCTTTTAGTCCTCCCAACTGGTCTTTGTCATTCAGTCCCCAGACAAAAACTTTGGTTCTTATTGTAGCTGCTGACTCAAGTCCAGCTGCCTTCTTTCTAACAAGACTGAGCATATTGAGAAAACAAAAAACAAAACACAAAAACAAACTCACAACACAGTCAGTTTAGCAACCTGCATGCTAAAGCACAGACACCTTTCTATTGTGTTTACTATCACTGGAATAGCTTCAGTAGTCAAACTACACCACCACAGTTAACAAATAGACAAAAAAAAAAAACCCAGAATGTTTCATCAAGCAGTGGTAAATACGTGTCAGACAACAAATGTAACCAAATCAAGTTTTTAATTAAGTTTTGCACCTCAAATATACTGCACAAGCAGTGAAACTGTACAAAATGCTAACAACTTAGCAGTGCGATAATGCAAATAATTTATTTATCAATAAATGATCTTCCTATAAATATGCTCATTTCTCTTAATTACCATTCAAGAAAATTAAGTTGCTCTTTTTACAATAATCTCTTGAATTGTAGAAATATAGAGACATTAAGGTTCTTTATTACCCCACCACCTCTGCAGTTACCTACTGTGCTAGTTTGGGCCTAGCTGGGTTATTTTGGTAAGAAGAATTAGATTATACGCTGCGAAAAGGAAACAATGGTGATGCTTACTTCACTCATAGGCTTGCTCACATGTATAACAAGAACATAAATATAGCTAACAGAGTCTCTGGGCTTTTTGGGCTGCACTTCTCTGTCTAACCTGCCTGACTAATACATCTGTTTCCTAACCACCCTGGTCAACCCTCCAAACTTACCTTGAACATAAGGCAAGATATGGGGTAAGGTAGAGGGGTGGGGAGAAAGTGGAAGGGCGGTTGAGAACCCCTCCTGGGGACTCTGGTTTCTGGGAAAGATGTTGTGTTTCTGTATTAGCTTTTAACTTCTGTATTTCTGTACATATTGTAAATATCTGCTTGTTTATTGTGCTTCATTCAATTTTCCAGAGCCACTGGGACTAGTCTGGGTGATTTTCTTAAGTGTGTGGGGGCAGGTAACACCCAAACCATCACACCTACCTCCCAGTGTTAGCTTTATCATCATCCTCCTCCTCATTATCGGAAGCAAGGAAAGGGACTGCAGCCAAATCTTCATCCTCTGCACGTATACGTCCCAGTATGCTGAGGCCATGTATTTTGCAATCAATCCCAGAGCTTCTGCACTGCTTGATTGCAATCTCAACATACCTGTGGTACTATGAAGACAAAAGCTAAATTTAACTTTATAAATGTAAGAAAGAATTAGAATTTTGCTTGAGTTTGTCAACTTAAAACTAAACAGTAACTTCAAATATTTGGCTTTCCAGTCCTACACAATTCATACTTTAAGATAAGCATTATGGCCTCATTAGAGGCCATTAGAATGATTTCACTTCCTATCTTCTAAAATTTCATTATGCATTCCTCCTTGCTGCTACAAAAAAAGATCAGAACTATTATCTGAGATAAGCTTCACCACCTACCAACACAATCCTCAGATTTAAGATGATTGGGATTTTTTCTTGGTTCATAGGTATATTGATTTACATTGGAAAATCTACATTATCTTTACTACAAACACTATTAGAGCATTATGCTACGATTATGGTAAAACTTAACTATACTAAACTTCCAGAAGTTTTGATAAGTTAAATGCCATGGTTTAATCATCACAACAGAACTTTTCATCCATCTCTTGCAGCAAAATACTTTTCTGTTGCACACAAGTCTCACACAAACTTCACTTACTTCTGTACAGTCACTGAGAAGAGGCACTGTGGTGTCTGTAGGATTTATATTGATTGTCTTTAGCTCTATAAGGTTATTTAAGGAATTCCCCCCTAGAAAACAAAATACAGAAAGAAAAACATTTTAAGATACTGTGTTTGTTTCAGAAACAGACATGATGCATGATAAATAGGTAAATATGCTAATCAAAACCAGGTAAATACCTGCAGCTGAACGTACAAAGAAAGTGTTTTTAGGCTTCTCAGACAGCATACACGTACCTGAAACTACAACTAAAGAGGGCATGTAACTGCTGTCTGCAGGGTCCACTATCATCTTTAGTCTGTGAACAAGAACATCTGGAAAAATCTCCAACCGAATCCAGTGCTAGGAGAAAAGCACAGAATTTCATTTTCAGACAGTTAAGAAGAAGGAGTGTGCTGGTTTTGAAGAAAAAATGAAAAGCATTTGTGAATGGTAATCAACAGCTTCAGTATGTGGGAAATGGCCAAAGGAAAAGTGACCCTGTGAACTCACACAGCCAAACTCCAAATACAGTTGCAGCAAATGATTTAGGTCACCTGAGAGCAACACCACAAAGAACTCTGAGAAAACACAATATCACTATCAAGATACTCGGGGCAAGGAGCCTTTGGTTGCAGTCTGTAGACAATCTGAAGACAGGGTACATGGGGATATTTTCAATATGGCTGTGAACAGAGCACCAAACATGTTGGACAGAAAAATTAGGGAGGAGGGAGTTTGACTCCATAGGTCCCTTTCAATTCAACATACTCTACAATTCTCTGCAAGTAAGAGAGCGCTTTGAGCCAGTTTTAGGTAGTGAGAGCACAGATACTTTTCATATTGCAATAAAGCCATTTAATATAATCATCATAACTATTAAGAAAAATTGTCATCAGTTATTATACTGAAAAGGCAATTGTAACCGTTTACCCAACTACAGAAAACAATGACTACCCTGTTTTTCAAAGCTCACTTTTCAAAACTTCCTCCAATACACATGAAATTAGAAAAATGAAGCACAGCTTTAAAAATGTAGGTACATTTGCTATGAAGAAACACAGTTTTGCACTTCAGATATCTATTTCTACTATTCTACTGTTTCTACTTTCTTACATGGAAATAAAAAAAAAAAACAAAAACAAAAGCAAATATATTTAATGAACTTCATAGCTTTTTAAGAACAAAGTATGCCACAAAATGGCTTTTTCTCTGACCAAAAGAAACCAGTTATACCTTTCCTTGTGACCCAGAAGACTGCCAGCACTGCTCACTACCATCAATAAGTCGTGAAGCCTGATTCACAGAGGATGACACATTCAGATTCTTAACTATTCTTGACCAATCATCCAGTAACATTCCCCGCTGACTACTATGCCGTCTCTTCAGCTGCTTTCCAGAACGCCCGCAAAATACCGGAGACTGACCTGCGCGGTTAAATGAAACGTAAAACACTTATCTCTCAAAGAAAACTCCTTTATTAAACCTATGAACACCGTGAAGAGCAATACAAAGCAATGACTTCAAGTATGCAGTCTAAAAGTCAAATACACAAGCATGTCACAGAAGTATGGTAATACTACTCAGGCTTAAAGGGCATAGATCAAAACTCAAGCACTTCACAGTCACACTTTCTATTCTTATACTTATGATTGATTTGTATCACGAAAACAAGCATAACACACAGTAAAAAGTAAAACATTAAAAAAATAAGGAAAACTATTCTTCTGGAATATAGAGTAATAACAAGAGTAATTCCTAAAATCAAATGGTCAACCATTACAGTGCTATGCCATCTTTGAACTGACTGAATTCTTAGAAGACTAATATTCATGACTTAAGTTTTGAGTCCTTCCTTTTAAAACATAAAAAGTTCATGATGATACATACTTCAGAATGCAGGCCCATAGCACATGGATTTTGTACACCACCAGAGAACAGGAAAAAGAACCACAACCAACCCTCAACAAAAAAGCTTAACTGGATCATAAACACAGTTAAACTACAAGGCTCAAAAATTTACAATCTTGTCCTTGAGGTGGTTTCACAAGTTGCTGACATTCTCCCTGAAAAAAAAACCACACTTCTACTTCACTCACCTTAGTAGCTTCTAGAAAGACTGACTAAAAGACTATATGAACTATTCTATCCAGGGAAACGGGAAGGACTGCAGCGTCACACCATACTAGCTGTACAATCATATTAACTGGTTTATTAATGGAAACTTTCTTGCCCTTTGGACAAATCATCACAAACATGCAATGCATGCTTCATGATTTCTAGTAGGGAATAAGTCTTAGTCATTTTCCAAATCAGTTTGACTGACTCTGTAAATAGTTTAATCCAGACACTGGCATCACCTGGCAAACACTAGGGATCAGAGTGATATTTAGGCAGACGTAGAGGAAAGAAATAACCGTGTCAGGTAAGTTTTGCTTAAGAATGAAAACTCCAAAAGTTTGGTGGAGCTAAAATGGCTGCACCTACTCTTGGCTATAAACAAAAGCAATCTGATTATGAGTCTTTCAAAAGGCTTCCTCCTCCTGCCACACTGCTCTGGAGTCTCCACTATCACAGAGGAAATGAGGCAACAGACATCACACTCTGATAAGCAAAACTGTTGAACAGAAATTGGAGTGTAGGGAGGTACCTTAGGTATTTCAAGCTGCATCTGCATTTAGGCTGGTATTAGAAGATAGGAGGATTAGAAAAATTACATGTTCCACTCTCAGTATAGTTGAAAACACTCTTTTGACAATACAGAGTTACTGTCACATAGCTGTATTTTTTTTTCAAACTTTAAATAAATAAAGTTTAAATGCTGATGTTTTGGTGGAGTCTACCATATACAACTGCAGCAGTACTATGATCTGCTAAAAACATTTTGTTGTCTAGAGGGTCAGACCAAACACTAATTTCCTTAAGAGTTGAAATTTTAAAAAGCTTTTATTAAAAAAAAACAAACAAGCAAAACCACTAATTCAATGCTCTTTCAATTAATCTACAAAACTCCTAGATTATAGAACTTACCTGGTTCATTTATTCGGCCAAACGTATGTCGAGTGTTATGCTTCCTAGTCTTAAAACAGGTTTCGCAGAAGTCAAAATCATCACAGTTTCTGCACTTGAATCTGGGCCCATTGATAGGAAACATCTGACAGCCATCACACCTGGTTTCACAAAAGAACAATGAATAAACATATTTTTAGCAGTTTCCATGGTACAAGTTAACTGCAACACAAGTCCAGATAATGGAATCAAGACAACAAGGTTAAAGAGTAAAAACATACTCTAAGACAAAAGTAAATCATCACTTACGTGACTCCAGGATGAATGCTGGGGACCAGTTCCATTTCTGACAACAAGCCAGTCCAATGAGACTGCTGAGGAAAGTCTACAATGACATCTTTCCCATTGGCACTAAAAGCTGTGATAAAAACATGCAGAAAATACAACGTGCTGCAAATATCTATAATATGAAGTGGAAAGTATCCAGTGTAATATCGAAGTAAAAACATGTTATAAAAGTTATTTTCAAAAGTAATCTTTTATTTTAATGGAACTATGTATCAGCCTTATCAGATATCCTGGAAACAGGCAGAGGCAAAGGGAGTTCTAAGGGCTATTTAAAGACATATACTATTCTATTTAAACGCTTTGACTGATTTTTCAGAGAAAGAGAGAGAGCGAGAGCGCTTGCTTCTATGCACAAATAATAGTATAGCCAAAATCTGTACTTCTTCAAATAACCTATGCCCCACAGATCATTTCCATAACATGTCTTACACCTTGACACTAAAAAAGCAGATGAACATACTAAAACACAGGTTCCCACAGAGTCTGTGTATATAAACTTTCTCCAGAGCTTTTTATGCTTTCTTAAATCACACTGGGTTGCAGAATATGGTAAGAATCTGTGCTAGTTTGAAGCAAGCTAGAATGTTTTGGTGAAAAGAACTAGATAATTGGCTATTAAAGGAAAATATGGTTGTGTCTCTTCTCTCACAGTCCCACTGAGAAGTCTGGGAACAAGAAGTAAACATTAGATAACATTCTCCATTTTGCTCTCACTCTGCCTTTGTCTTCAGACCTAGCCACATCTCCTTAACCTCACTGCCACTAACCTTCCTTCTTAACCTCTTGGCTGCACCTCTATTCTTTTCTCAGGATTGGGGTAAGGTTGAGAGGGGTAGGGGGAGGTGTTGGGGTGGTTTGAGAACCCCTCCTGGGGACTCAGGTTTCTGGGAGGGGAGTTGTGCTTCTGTATTATTTATCCTTTGTATATTTCTGTATATAACTGTATATATTGTAAATAGCTGCTTGTATATTCTGCTAGCTGTAAATAAATAGCTCCATTTATATTCCTGGAGCCCTTCTGAGTTAGCTGGGGCAAATTCAAAAGTGTGGGGGGCGGGTTACAGCCTAAACCATCACAGAAACACAGATTCTATGATTCTTATCATATTCCACAACCCAGTGTGATTTATAAGTGCATCTAGAAGATTCTGTCCGTAAACATGACAAAAACTCAACATAGTTTCCAGTTTTATTGTCTCCCCATGCCCCATTTTGAATATACATTACCTTTGACAACTCCTACACTTCGGTGAGTAACTGACCCCCACTTGTATTTGGGTGTGGTAACAGAGCTTTTCACACGCACTTTGTCACCTATCTTGATATGAGATGCAGAACTCTGTGGTGGGAATCCTAGCAGATGCAAGAACAAATGCATGGTGAGTGGCTTTTCCCCTTCCAAAAATAAAACTCCCTTAATGTAGCTTTCTTTTTTTTTTAATTAGAAAGAAGTTAGCAATGAACTTACCTAAAAGTTCAACATGGATATATCTGACCCAGTAAGTTCCACCCTTTTGTTGCCAATCACACTGTACATTCAGGTCATGCAATCCATCTCGATCCAACTTAATAACTTTGCCTACATCTCCTTCGCAAACCTCCTCATAGGTTCTGCAGCACCTAACCATCATCCCCACCTAGGAAAGGCAACAATGGAATGCCATAGATATGTGAAGACTTTTGCACCAGAAGGAAGTTAGTTTCAATATAGCTTTTGATTGTCATGCTTACCTGAATATTCTCCCTCACATATACAGCATAATCATCATTACTTAAAAAATCAGCTCTTTTTTTATAGGTCTGGCTCTCAGTTACAATAGCACCACTTGACTGTGGGGGGAAAAAAAAAGGTTTCAATTAAGTAAAACTGTTAGCAGAGATTGAATATAACCAAACAAACTCAAGTACATATAAGTTGCATGCCAAAATAGAGAAGATATTCAACAAGTCCATTGGCTATATGGCTAATCACAATAGCTATAAGATTTACTTTAAAGTTTAGTTTCTAAAACTACTTGCCAAGGAACACAGCTGCAAATTTTCAAAAGGTATGAAGCAAGTTCCAAGTGGCTTTTATGAAATCTGCTTGGCAAAGAAAGCTAAAACAAGCAGGATTTGTGAGCAATTTACTTAGCCTTGTGGATACACATTCTTATTCAATTTCTTAAGCTATTTGTTTGGAAAGGAAAATAAAAAAATAAGAACTCCCAGTGGTGAATGGTAATCTCTTTATCTAAAGTACATTACTATTATTTGTCACATAATACAGTGGGATTTAAAGTATTGTCTCAGAAAAGCAAGCTGATGAATAACAACAGTATTGTAGTTATTGGAAATTATTCAAGAATTGGTTAACTTAAAGTTTAAAAGAACTGTTGCAGCTGTAATGTGAGTTTTCAGAAAACCTTGTTCCATTTTCAGCATTTAATGGCTTTTTACTTTGTTATTTTGTTTGGATTTTGAGTTTGTTGGTTTTTTTTTTGGTGGAGTGGTGTCTTTTTAGGGTTTATTTTATTTTTCCTTTGGTTTTTTAAGGAATATGTAGCACAGTTTCTCACTGCAATACTGATGAATATACCAGAACTCAATGTCAGGTCAATTTTCTTCAAAATATAACACATTTCTCTCAACTACAAAATTCCGTATGTGCCAGAAAACTCAACATAACCCCTTCAAAATAAGTAGAAATACAGAACCAGTTTAATTTTATCATCAAATCCCTACTGAAAGAGTTCCCAAAAATCAAGAAAAGATTAATATAAACCCACATTAAAGCCATCACACCCAAGTGGCATTGTCAAGATCATTTTATAGAATCCTAGAATTGTTTTGATTGGAAAACACATGTAACATCATCACTAATAAGTAAAAATCACTTTTATAAGGAAAAAAATCAAAGTTGTTTCAGAGATCTTTGTTGGTTTTCAGACCAATGGAAGGGAGGCAGGTAGGAAAAAAAGGAAGAAAAAAAAAAAGAGTCCATTACAAATATTATACAGTAACATTGTCTACTTTACATGAAACTGACTGGAGCTATCAGGGATACCTACAGCTAACACTAGTGAAAGATCTACTTGCATTCCAAAGGCTACTCATACATAGGTATCTATAGTTTCTTCTTGTTACAATATGCCTTAGAAACATATGACAAACGCAGTCCTTGCTACAGTCTGGAGAGCTAGGGACAGCACAATGTCTTTGTACTCTAAGTTCACAACAGGAAAGAAGCACAAAACTTTGCAGCACCACTTAGGTTTTAGTAAGCTGATACTCACCATGGGGCAAGCGGCTTCAGCTTCCTCTACCTCCTCTGCTATTTCCTCATCGGAATATTCATCAGAGATAGTATCAGCATCAGAGAGATCCGTAATTTGAACATCAGGGTGATCCAACAGCCAGCCAACCAAGGCTTCCACTCCTAATACAAAAACCAAACTTAGTCCATTTCTAAGGGAATCTCTAACATTCTTACAATATCATGCAAAAAAGAGAAGTACAATCACTCCCTTTTAAGTAGCACTTTAAACTGCTCCCAACTTTCCTTCTGCTTCCAACATCTTTGACTTAACTAAAATCAAATACCTGGTAATCCAGAAGCACTTCCAGAGGTTCCAGACAGAGATTTTAGTGCAAATTCTATGTTTTTTCTAGGAAATCCCATTTCCATAAGTTGAACTACAATGGGAAGGGGTGGAATCGGAGATTGCTTGCGTTTCTTTACTTTTGTGGGTCGGATATGCTGCACTGTGATTGGTGTTGTAGCTTCACTAGAGCTGCAGTCTTCAAACAATGGAGTTGAAGGATGTGTAGACTCTACAGCCAGGTACTGGCATACTGCCAAAGCAGCAGCCTAAATGAGAACAAAAAAAAGTAAAACAAGCACGTTGGTTATGTTTTTGAGGGTATGTGTAACTGAAAATTAAATGTTATTTGCCCAAAAATGTTTCAGTGTTGTTCTGTAATAAAACCTATGCCTCAACAAGTTTCAATTGGAATATGAATAAGAAAGTCTTATTTATTAGGTTACTAAGCAGAAAACACAAAGACTACCTCAAGCTCTTGCTTGTCAAATATTGCTTTCACAGGTGATGGTTGCGTAGCAGCTGCCAAAAGTTGCTGTAAAAGAATCATGGGAGGCTGAGGTCCTTCCGGAGACATATCTCCTATGTCGGGAGAGGCAACTGCTCCATCCTCTTGAAAGAAAAGAATTATTTTAAACCAAACCCATATAATACACATCAGACAGCAGAGTTATTCTGGGGCTATTAGCTGATTAAACACTCTGTTACTTTATTTTACTTTACTTTATTTGTCATCCTCAGGATTCGTGCATTTAAGATTAAACCATGTGTGGCACAATCTTCATAGAAAAAACGCAAATGGGAAACCTAAAAACAAACAATCATTTTCCTAAAATACACCTAAAACATGTCAAGCAGAAAATTGCTCAGTAGACACTGAATTTGCACAACTGTCTTCTGAGTTCATCTTTAAAAGATTATTATAAAAGATGATTATAAAGAGGGTTTTCCAGGATAAAGCACTTTATACAGACAACCAGTGATCTCACTAGTTTCCAAACAATGCATGCTTTTTGGCTTGAGTCTAATACACCTTTTGGGAAGAGCTACATTTAAGTATTCATTGCTCCTTTGAAAACAGCATATCTTCTTTGAACAAAGTGGCTGATGATTCTTCAGCTTTCTTATTTTATTTTGCATTCCTGTTAGCAGAAAAATTCAGATCTTCTAGATATTTACTGTTGTTGCCTCCGAAAACCATTCTCCCTCTTCTTTTAACTCCAACAAAAGAAAGTTCTCATATTTGAAACAACAGCAAAACAGTTAATAGTCCTCATCTAATTATAGTGTTCTAGCTGAAAAATTAAAAAACAATAAAAAAAGAGAAGTTGGACGTTGGGGTTTCTGCTGCTCCTCTGCTCTTAAAAACTCATGCTAGAGAGGTAAACTCATGCTGTAGAAGTAAACCCTTGCTACATTTCTGGGAAGAAAACTGATTATTCTATTGACTTAAAATCTGGCAGCTGACAAAAAACCTTTAGATGCAAGACAAATAAGACAAATATTTTTAAAGCCTTTACAGTGTTCACAAATGCCCAAGGAACTAACATAAATTATAAAGGCATCAATAATTACACTGAAATATGAAAGCTATTTTATTTATTTTTAAGTAGACTGAATGTATGTAGAGGATGAAGTCAAAATACCAAAATTACAATTTCTTAAACTCCTTTTCAGAGTATGCTCACAACACTGTATCTTGTAATATGCAATTGTTTCACTGGAAACTGCAAAGCATGTAAAGCACAAGGAATAACTAATTGAGAGCTCACACTTTAAGCTTTGATGCAGAAAAGGAAACCACTGCAAGAAATCCCTAAGTTTTCTTACAATTACTTACAAAGCTTACTGACTAGAATACTCAGAAATTGAGCTAACTCAAATATGTCAAACTTCAAACCCCTGACCCACTTTAAAACACAAGTTAACAAGTTAGAAAGTTTCCAATATACAAGGTTAAACACTCCTGAATTTTAATTTTCAATCTTTAGAGGGTAAACCTAATTTCTACCCTCCAACTGCCATCAGCAACAGCTATAGTCACAAACTCTATCTACCATCTAAACAAACAGCAGCCCACTCAGGTTATATTTGAGAATACCTGAAGGATTTAATGCACACTCCTGAACAGCTGGCTGAGATAAGATCTGCCTTAGTGTATCCTGGTGAGAAAGCAGGGCTCGGCCTGCCTTCAATATGTACAACTTTAATTGCTGGCATCGCAGAAGATCCAAATCCACTTGACCTGTTAGAAACATTAAACAGCTGTTAGCACTAGGAATCTGCTCTAGTAGAGGATAAAGGCTACCATTTAGACAGCTCAAAAATGAGTCTACATCTTAGTTAACTATAAAAGTCTATGAAATACTGACGATATGAGATAGTCTGAACAGCACCTGGATGCATCTTCAGACTTCTATGACACTACCTCCCTACTTTTCACACCATGGACAACCATACAACTGATAAATAACATAGCAAGTGTAGTTAAGATGTTACAGAATCCACTTAATTTAAGCAATTCAGTACAATAAGCCCAGCCCTAAGTCACCTAAACATTTTCTCACCAAATTAGAAATGGTATTCTACTTAAGTGCAACTAAGTGTCAACTAAGAAAAAAGGCAAGGTTCCAGAAAACTCTTTTCCTTATTTACATGTGCTGTTAGAAATATTTTTCTTGGGAGTATACTGATCTATTTAGAAACAAACAAACAAAATAAAAGCCCTAAGAACAACCAAACAACCAAAAAAACCACAAACAAAAAAAAGAACCAAAAAAAAAAACCCGAACAACACCCAACTGTACCTGAAAGACTCTGACTGGGAGACTTCATTCTTTGTTTTTCCACTTTACTTCCCGCCAGATTTACTAGCTGAGCCCAAATAGATAACATAGGTTCAGTGAAAGGCAAATTGTTCACATTAAAAGCCACAACTGGAAGCTAGACAGTGAGAGAAGAACCAGAAAAAAATGCAGTTAAGTATGTTCTTGAATTTTACAAAACCATTAAAAGCATCAGTGGTTATTAACTGAAGAGAAAAAGTAACATTCAGCTTATTGCTTTGATCAGGAACAACTGAAGAGGATTTCTTTTCCTATATAGCTGTGCTAGTTTGAAGCAAGCTGGAATGTTTTGGTACAAGAATTAGATAACCGGCAGTGAAATGAAAACAATTGATGTCAACTTCTCTCACAGTCTCGCTGAGAGCTCTGGGAAGAAGTAGCAAACTTTCTCCATTTTGTCTTTCTCTTCTGCCCTTGCCTTAGACCGAGACACATCTTTCTAACATCACTGCTTTCTAACCCTGCTCCCTAACCTCTTGGCTGCACCTCTCTTCTTCCTGAGAACTGGGGTAAGGTTGAGAGGGCCGGGGGAGGTGTTGGGGTGGTTTGAAAGCCCCTCCTGGGGACTCAGGTTTCTGGGAGGGGAGTTGTGCTTTTGTATTGTTTATCCTTTGTATATTTCTGTATATAATTGTATATAACTGTATATATTGTAAATAGCTGCTTGTAAATTCTACTAGCTGTAAATAAATTGCTTCATCTATATTCCCAGGGTCCGTCTGAGTTAGCTGGGGCAAATACAAAGTGGGGGGGGGGCAGGTAAGAGCCCAAACCATCACATTTTTAATGGCTAGCTTTTAAGCCTGTATTTATACTATGCAATTGCAGGTCTATGAGGTTTAAAAAAGGCAAGACAGAGTCAGAACAAGCTGGAACTGCAGTCCCTGAAGCAGCCTAGGTACTTTGGCTATGCTTTCACTAAGGCCACTAGCCAATTTGAGATTAAGATTCAAATAAATTTTCCCAAGACTTTCTATATTCATTAGTAAATAAAGTTAAATACAACCAAGTAAGATTCTCTCATGTAAGAGCTATACATCACACTGTCATGACTTTGGATTTTACCTCATGTCAAAGGGCTTCAGCTCAAACCGATTCTCCTTTCGCCTTCTCAACAAAAAAGGCCATAGAGAGATTCACATGTGTGCCTTCTTAGATTGCATTCAGAGACCTGAATGTCAATGCCTTTACCCAATAAAGAACAAATATTTCCTTTGCACCATATTGGAGTCGTTAACCACAGATTCCCTGTATTAAATCATCACAGAATCAACTTACTGGTTTTAGCTGATTGAGGGGGCACACTCTACATGTTCGCATGTCATAGAATTGTACAGTGATTTTTCCTTTTGGGGTGATGCGTGTCACTGTGCCTTCTCCAAATTCATCATGAACTACTTGTCCACCCAGTCTCAAGCGACTGTCTATGCCACCAATCACTGCTAATACTGCCATCAGGCCTCCCACCTCTGGATTCTCTGTGTCAGGAAAGTAGTCATCCAACACAGCCTAACAAAGAACAGTAAAATAAACTGTAGGGAGAAAACATATACTACTATCTGCTTTAAAACACAAATTTAATCATGCATACTTCAATTTAAAAATTACAACACAAATACATATATATATATAAAAAATATATATGGTTTCAAAATTAAGCTTAATATTGCTTATAAACATTTAATATTTATCATTTCAAAATAAATATTGCTATAAAAATGAGCTTATTTTAAAACGTGGAAACTACCCCTTCTGACTGTTTTCCTGCAAAGATGTGGGTGATGGAGGTTAGCTGAGAGTTGATGTACTTGTTTATGAGTCCATTCCACTGGCTGAGCGAATGGAGTGTCCTCAGCAGTGCCACTATCTCTTCTGCTAAAGTACTACTGTGAGTAGCAGTTAGAGATGCTTGGGGCCTGGCCTTTCTCCTTCTCAGAGTAGATTCTGGAAAGACAAAGCAATTGCACAACAATTATCCATTTAACAAACACATTTTCTACACAAAAAAATAACCCTCTGAGGGAAAGTTCCTCTACCTCTGAGTAGTGGGATATCTGAAGAACAAGTACTAAGTAGGCTGCCTAAAAATCCAAACAGCTTTTCCACAAGAAATTTCATGTCTCTTGACCTTTCATTTTTATCCCAGGATGGAAGTACTGCTTTCAATAAATGTACAGCAAGGATCTACAAAAAAGATTTTAAAAAATTCATGTTACTCCATTCTAGTCACAAAACATTTCTTAAAAATCCTTAAATAAGTGAAGCACTGAAGAAAGACATTTTAAAAGTTCGATTTCCTTCGTAGTTCCTTCTATAATGCTGATTTCTTTCCAGATGTGAAATTACAGAGCTACTGATCTTCTGTTTAGTTTGCTAAAGAATATTTTAAAAGAGGCTCAAAGTCAGTAGAAACTTTATTAGCATATACTAGCAAACCCAACCTCTTCAATACTCAGGACATGAGACAAACACATACTGAGAAACAACGTAAATGATTAAAACATATAGGAAAGAAACAGGAATACAGAATGGGAAGGTTTGCAGATTGCAGACTTGAGAGTTTTTTATTTCATTATGAAAGCTTCCAAACATTCTGCAATGAAGGTATGATAATTAAAAACCATGAGTTATAAGTCTGAATGATACAAGAAGGCAAAAAAAACCCCACAGTGACACTCAAAAGTAGTTAGTGTAAAACTGGGGCACTCTAACACAGTACAGAAGGCACAGGCTAGCATCTCTAAACCTCAACACTCAGCACACGACTGATAAGGAACACAGAAAAGGGGCAGTGCCGCAGTATGAAGAAGCAAATGGAGTTGCAAATTCTTAACAGGAGTATTTCAGGGTTTGAGTTTCCTCATCTTCTACCCAGAAGACCAGTACAAGTGACCAATAACAGTGAGGAGACCTCTCTTCTTGTAAATATCTGTCATTAACACATCTTTCTAAAACTTCAAAGTCTTGTCTTTTTCTTGTTATTAATTTAGATGCTGGTACATGATGAATGCTAAGTTCTCTAGAGTATTCCCTGAACAGCACAGACAACTAACACAAGTCCTGAATTATAACAGAATTCTCATCATATTAAAAATACCAGCAAGAATTTGCTAGAACATCAGACAAAAACAAACAGGCCTTTATGATGCAAGGCTTTAGTTAAAAAAATTAAGAAGATCTTTTGATGCCCAAGCGTTAAAACTTGGAAGACTTAGTCCATAAGGTTGCTTTTCAGTCTCATGAAAAAGGCACTACAAGATGCTAAGGAAAAAAAAAAAGAAGGGAAAAAGAAAAGGGGACAAAGGAAATACAGTACCAACAAAAGATGCAAAGATGAAGCTTCTATGAGAGACGGCAATTAAAATAATAACAACAGTTTACATGGAAAGATGAGGGACAGCTGATAACACACATTTGATGAACTTCAAAACAAAATTGCACATTTTTCCTAATTATCTTTTTGCTATTCTCTTATTCTTTCAACTGCAACAAAACATGAGAGTTTATAGAATACATTTCCAGAACACTGTTTTGGCCTGTCATCTGTACAAAACTTCTGGATTTACAAATGGAGAAGGGAGTCTGTAGTGCTCTGAATGAACTACAGATGTATAATTGTAAAAAAATTATCTCTCTTTCTACTTAATGAAAAACTGATTTAAGGATATATCCCATCTGTATTTTACAAGATTTTTTTTCTTAAGTACAACTAAACTCTACAAATTCATTGCCTATCAAAGTAAATTTGGAAATACACACATTACCTGTCTCTGTAGTGAAGCAGCAGTGAAAGATTCATGCCCCTCAACAATTTTCATTAGCAAAGTTATCCACTGAGATGTACTAAGAGTGCTGCACATCTGAGGCATGAGTGCTATACTTCGAATGAATCCCAACGTGCACCAACTCCTATGCTGTTCTTTATAAACTAATTTATTTGGCAAGGAAGCTAAAAACAAAAAGATATACACATGTAACAGTTGACTTCTCCACCAGCTAGATAATTCTTTATATACTACACTGGGCTTTTTTGGACAAATTGTAATACTGAACTGCTCCACTGTCTTTACATCAACTATTAACTTCAGGTTTAAAGCCTGTAATTAATTTTATTAAATAAATCTTTATAACAACTCTTGCCCTTATACTGTTTACTCATTTCAAAGTAGTCAGCATCACTATTTCTGAAATTATGAAGAAGCTACAGAAATGAATATGAGATACTCAGTCATACTCTTGTCTCTAAGCAGGAAAAGAAAGGTAAGAAATTCATTGTTCAAGACAACCATACACATACTGATGCGCAACATCTCATTCACTTCTGCAGTTCTTACTGCTTACGTTCCAAGAACATTCAAGAACACTTATATTGCCTTTGTTAAGAATTAAGATATTAAAAGCTCTGAAAATGCATATTCTAGCCTTTGCTTTTTTGGGTTAAAAACCAGTAACAAAAGATTTACAAAATTACAAGACAACAAACCACAAAACAGAAGAATATAGCTGACTAAGATGCTTCTGTGTTAAGATACCTGATTTATCTATTGTTCCACTCTCCACGAGCATACGGAGTAGGCCACACAAAGTTCTAGTAGCATCACTTTGCATGACTTCAGCATGGACACCAGCAGAGAGACACAGCGTCTGCAACAGGTTCACGGTACTTGTCAGCATCATGGAAGTGGGGTGGAGATTCCGTTCAACTTGTTCCCCTTCTGAGAGGAGACACAAAAGGTAAAGAAATACATTAATACTAAGTTAAGCTATTTCACAGAGTTCTGAATGAAAACCAGTAACGTTCTTGTACTTTTTAAGACATTTTGACATGAAGAAGATTCCTTATTTCCAACTGCAAGAGCAAAATATAAACCAGGTTTCTTGTGTGGCTATTTTCACATTATTCTGGAGTATGCAGTTTAACAGAAATTTCAAAAGCAGTGCCAAGAACAGGGAAGTAGTGAGATGAGTTGTTTAATTAAGCCATATAAAATCTGTATTTTAGAATGGCATCAGCATACATTAAAATGTACACCTCTTGGTGTCAATACGATCAGATAATAGTTTGCCCTATAAATATGTGTTACTACACTTTCTATCCTCCTACCTCACAGTAAAGATATCTTGAAAAGCATTTTGGTCAGAGATGTATACCTACTAGTTTAATCTTCTTTCATGAGCCATTTCCCCCCGTGAAAGAAGTTTTTTCACGCTAAATTGAATTTGGGATTCAACTAATATTCTGCCCCCATTTTTACTTCTTTTTTACCAGAATCATCCTCAGTGTCGGAATCCTCTGTTGTAGGCTGTGTTGCTGGTGGTGGCTCAGCCAGTTTGAGATCATATTTTCCCTCCTTCCCCATTCTGTAAGAATTTGTACTTCCAGTGTCCCACTGCACTCTAATCCAGCCATCTTCTCCCAATTCTCCAATCACACGACCCAAGCCTGGAGCAGGCCCATCCTGACAGAAGAGAGAAGCTTAAGTTATACCATCAACAACGTTAATTCTTATCCAGAGTTCATAAAATAAGAGCTTGTTTGCTGCTAACCTAATGGTTAGGCAGTAAACATTCTACAGTATTTCAAAATCCGGCAGAAAACTGGAAAGCATTTCCCAATCTTCACAGAAAAACACTTCCAGTAAACTGCAGCACTCCTTATGTTTACAGCACATTTTACTATGTGCTATGCAAGTGCCATACACATCTAGTTGGCAGTGTACAATATTGTAGCAAAAAGAGTGACCCAGTTTCCTGTTAAATCCTGAATCAGAACAGTCTCGCTGAAAAAGAGCTATCATATCCAAAAAAAAGCTTAAATGAATAATTAATATATTTTGTTAATTCTCCAAGTCTCTGAAACATAAAAGGCTCTTTACAGTTCAAATATGGAATTCAGACAGTTCAATGAATGGAAACTTCAGATTTTGGCACACCCAAATCTGTATGAAAGAATTTGTACCTGATCGCCCCATTTCCAGTCCACACCTCTCACCACTCGGGTACCAATTTTCATCATGGCTGCCAGCTCTGGTCCAGACACAGGGAGCTGAACAGGAGTGGTTTCCTTTCTTGACTCTTCTAGGACTGTGGCAGAAGCTCCATGAGAAGAGGCAATCATATCTTCTTCAATATTGTCAGAACTAGGTCCTAAAGAGGCAAAATACAACACACAAAAAAAACTTAAAATCAGCTACAAGTTTTTATACCGACTTTCGTCACATTTCAAGGCTCATATGATCTGCAATATAAAAGTAAAAATGGTCAGATACAGTGATATAACGAGGTGAGCTTTTAGGAAACTAGGATATAAAGGTTTTGAATGCACAAAACCACAAGTGACAAATCATAGAGACATCACAACGATGAGTCCATGGCTAAATGGTTCTACTAACAGACTTTTTTTTTAAAAGCTTATGAGTGTTCTACTTAAGCACAAGTTATAAGAACAACAATTTGCTATTATCTAAGAAAACCAAGAGAGAAAGAGAACCTGAATTACAGCAATAAACACTACGGGACTTCTTCTAACAAAACAAAGGAAGCTTCCACCTTAAATATGCAATCTGAGAACAGTTTTAATAGGTAAAACAAATGAAATAATGAGCAAAGAAAAGTAGTTCTTAGTCTAGTCACCATCCCTGGAGGTGTTCAAGAAAAGACTGGATGAGGCACTCAGTGCCATGGTCTAGTTGACTAGATAGAGCTGGGTGATAGGTTGGACTGGATGATCTTGGGAGGTCTCTTCCAACCTGGTTGATTCTATGATTATGATTTTTCATGTTGCCACCAAAACTACACTATCACTCCTAAATTCTACTGAAGGATGGCCAAAATAAAGGCTTAGGAGAAAAATCATGACCAAATAAATGCTGCATTAAGTACTGTGTTTAAGAAGCAAAGCAATTCTGTAGTTTGGGTACACTAACTGGTAAAAAACACATCTTTCATCCAAACAAGAAACAAGATGATCACATACCTATCAGTCGCAGCGTTGTTTGTGTCAATGCTAACATGCCAGAATTAAGGAGGAGGCTCAAGGTATTAGCACCATGCTGCAGTGTCAACATGTTAAGCATAACCAGCAGAAAACGTGCTTGTGGAATAGTTCCAAGACTTGGTCCTGCTGGATTCTCATTAGTAATTGTTTGCAGAGGAACAGGCTGCACACCTAATTAAAAAAACAAAATAAATAAGACAAACAGTTGACATTTGGAAGCCACAAGGTAACAGGTTATAGATTTGTTTGTTAACTTTTTATAACTTAGATTTTAATGGTAAGATGTTACTGATGAGTAATCAACCAGCTGTTGCTGGGCAATCAGCAACACACTGTTAACCACTGAAAAGAGTTGAGGGAGGGTTGGGGTAACAGGGTTGGAACAACAATGGGTAGACAGAAAGTCAAAGTAACTTTCAATACAAACTAAGGAAAGAGATTTTAGGAACCCTCCTGGGAACTAAAAAAAAAAAAAAAAAAAAGTAATATGAATTGAATACTGCTCCCTTCCCAGTCAACAGCAACAAAATGAGATTCACCTAGTTCTTTAAATTTTGCATTAGCATCTAGCAGGATGTTCCGGACATTCTGAATAGCCCATGCATGCAACTTCCCAAACGTTACTTCTAGCAGCATTCTGTTGAACGGTGGGATCAGATCAACGTCCTTCAAGCAGTCAGTAAGAGGTTCCCTTCACAGAAAAAAAAAAGAAATATATAGACATATATATGTATCAGTTGTTTGGTGTTTTTTTGGTTCTCACTGAAGAACTACAAAAGCAAAAGCAACGAGAAGTTTTACCCTATATTGGCTCCTTCTGGAATAAGCCTCTGCCATCCACAGAACATAGCATACTGCACAGATGGGAGCAAAAAGTTCTTTGCTGCCAATTTCAGAATAGTATCTATTCCCTCCAGACGAACTTCTGCTCTTTCCAACTGCAAAAGTGGACAAAAGAAAGAAAAAATTAACTGTCATATGCAAACTGCTAATACATGCAAGCCCATTTTCATCCATCTTACCTGTTTTAATAAACATTTCCTCATTTTTTCTACATCTACAGGCTCTTCTTTAAGTGCAAATTCAACAATGGTGTTAAGGAGGGCAGACTGTGGATACAAGCCTTGGACATTTTGCTTCAGCCATTTATATTTGTGGACACCTGTAACTGTATTCAGAATTGGCTGCCACTTATCCTGCAAAACAGTAAAGTAGCATGTTGAAACACTTTAAATAATTTAAATTACTGAAAATACTAGTTCTTTTCATGTAAAACCATGTATAAACTTAAAATACTATGAGCGAGATAAAAAAAGAAAGCTTCTTCAAAACCAGTTTAGAATTATTTGTAGCTCATTGCCTTGTTTACAACTGTTGCATAAAATTTCAAATACACCGATGTTCAAAACAGAAGAAATAACCCACCACTACCTTTTACTTTGAAGTGAAGCTTTAACTGAACACTTCTAAGATTATCAAGAATCTAAAAATTAGAGAGAGGATCTTTATATATTCTAAATATGCCATACATGAGCTTATTTTCACTAAAAGAATGCACCATACTTAATTATACATATCAAACACCATTACAGCATATTAAGTGTCAAATTACAGCAATCATGCTTTAGGCAGTAATATTTTCCTCTTGTTATTTTTATTCACAAGGCGGATTCAATACCTGATATCCTACCTTGGGTGATTTGACTGGTATTGGCCTTTTATCTATAGGTACAGGACTGTGAGGTACCACACACGATTCCTCTAAATCACTCTCATGATTTCCAATTTTGGATTCCTCCACATCAGCAGATTCAGATTTTTTTGGCACTAGACATGAAAAAAGAATTATCCTTTCCTATAATCTGGTAACACTTTGCAGTTTCACTTTTTCTAGGTTTGTGTTGTAGTCTAAACATACAGGATACTTAACATCTACCTGTAATAAAATGGAAATGTATTCTTGGTGAACTCTGTGATCAACTACTGTTATCTCTGGTAATATCTGCAGTCCACTTTTATCTTTGAAGGTCAACTTCAAAAGTACCTTGCTGTTTATTCATCACATTAATTTACTCCCAGTAAAACAGTTATTTGAATACACTGCTTTACTAAAGCATGTTTTTTACTAAGATACCATTTCTACATCAACTTTACTAAAACCACAGTGACTGACACTGACAGATCATCTTTAATACACTAGAATACAAAGAAGGTCTCACCTAAACTCAACTCTCTTGTCTGCCTGTTCTTGCTATAGGGACTGATGCATACCTGGTGACTCAGAAAACTTCTCTAAAACTGAGCAGAAAGCAAATGGCTGACACAGCCTCAAGCTACGCCAGGGGAAATTTAGGCTGGAGATGAGGAGAAAGTTCTTCACTGCGAGAGTCATTGGACACTGGAATGGGCTGCCCGGGGAGGTGGTGGAGTCGCCGTCCCTGGAGCTGTTCAAGGCAGGATTGGATGTGGCACTTAGTGCCATGGTCTAGCCTTGAGCTCTGTGGTAAAGGGTTGGACTTGATGATCTATGAGGTCTCTTCCAACCTTGGTGATACTGTGATACTGGCTTTGATGCTTTAGCTAACCAGAGTTGAAAACAGAGTAGCAAACCCTGGAAGTAGGTTGATTTTCATTGTTTACAGAAGATATAACATTAATGTTTGTTGCCTTACCTTTTTTTTTCCGTTTTTCTCTAATTATTTTCTGAGCTACACTCCGCCATCGGGGCAGGGAACTCAGAAGTTTAAATTTAGACATTATAGAGAGATCATTGCAAACTGCAGGGCGTAGCTCATTGAATAAGAATCTCAAACGCTCAATGACAGGAGCACAAACTTCCTTGTAAGAACGTCCTTGTTCTTGATGGGTCTAGAAGAGGCGTTGAAAGATGATGTTACAGTTTGTTATACAATAAAATGAGCTATACAAAACTTTTCAGTAAGACAACTCAAACAAAAAATAATCTCAGCTTCAGCAGGTAAGAGGCTTACCTTAATCAGTGAGCATTTTGCTTGGTAGACAACACGACACACATCCACTACAGATTTTGGTAAGGTTTTGTGCTTTACTTGGTCAACTCCAAGGGTACCAGGATGAACAAGAGACAGTGCTACATGACCTTAATGGGAAAACACAATCTTTGAATATGCATTTCTAAAACCATCTCTCAGGATTTTAAACTGGTCCAAAATGTATTTTGGGACAGCAATACTGTAAATTCACCTACCTAAGTCTTCATGCTTCAGAAGACAACATAGTAACAAACGTCCTACTTCTTCCACAGGGTGCTCAGGAGGGAACGTGATTGGTGTTGTTAAGTGACACTGTTTACAATATCGCTCTATTTGACACAAGAAGTCCTACAAAACCAAACAGCAGGCTATATTTACCTTTTGGGTTTAAATACAATTAAATGGAACCCCAAAATAATGCAGCCAGCATTTATATAACACAAAACCTCTACAATCTTAACATTCAGAAGCAAGATGTAACACAGTATGCACTCTTTAATATAGAGAAATAAAGTCCAATAGCACAAAGAACACCCTGTATCATTCTTCTAGTATTAAGAGCAACACGACTCAAGGAACAAAGGTACTACTGCTTTTATCTCCTTCTGAGACAGCAAGGTCAACTAAGACATTCCTTAAATGGTCTTCCCCTGACTTCTTATTGTTATCCTACCCTTTCAAAGATTGTTTTTGGGTTTGTTTGTTTGTCTTTTCATGAAGAAGCTGAATTCAAAGGGTTACAAAATCTAAAGGTATTACAGAAGACAGTTATCAATGTATATCCACAACTCCGCCTAGGTGAAATCTGAACCCCAAGGTATAAAGGACCTTTCAAGACAAGGCAGACAAGCACTTGGTGCACAAAATCCACCTACACCTGAACAAAGACAATCCCATCCTGCTTCAAGTGGAGGTGAGCACAGTCTGTTAATACTACTAAAACTTGGTATGGAAAGTAACACATAATTAATTTTTTTGTAAGAATATACTCATACTTTTCAGTTCTCCCACTCAAAACTTCCAAGATAATATAATGAATTGTCAAAATATCAAGCAAAATACAGAAATCATATCCAGTAGTAGTATTCAACCACTCCTTTCTTCAAAAGCAATTCTGAAATAACTTTTTCAATGTTTTACTTTTAGACAATTTTTACCTACAAAATGATTCAGGCCACTCCTGTCCACCTTTAAGTAACACTTTTTGAGAACACAACTACTGAGGGCTTACCTTGACAGTGTGATCCTGAATATTATTATCTGCAATAGCTTGGAGAAAAGGTTGCGAATGGTCACTCAAAGTTAATTGATGTGAATAGAGTTTTGATTTATTTGGGGTGGTGTTACCAGGTGAACTGCAATGGTCTTCATCTTTTTCCTCGTTGTAACTGTAGTGAATCTGACTAGTTTGCAAACCTCCAGAAAAGATAGAGGACTTCAACCATACTAGAAGAAAATACAGATATGTATTTTAGTGAGTCTTAACAGCTTAATCAACAGTTGACTCAAAACGCATATACAGTTTCAAACAACACTTAACAGCTCTTCCACTTGTTGAAACTTTTTCCCATTAAAAAAGGGTTCTGCAATTCAGAAACAATTAAGTAACTGTGTAGCCATCACCTGTTCAGAGATGATAGGGTCTTAGCTATTTTTTCTGAAATTAATTATTAAATTATGTCTTCTATTTAACAAACTAAGATACTCAATAAGATGGAAACCAACACCAGATGCCTCAGCCACTCTTAACTGAACGCAAATTAATGAGGTACCTTTGCTACAGTCTCCTTTCTCTTGCCATATTCTCTTCATCTTGCATATTGTGAAATTCCGGATATTTAACTCTTCAAAATAATTACCCATTTAAATACTGCTCAATTACTGAACCTTGATGAACGTGGCAATTAATCTTAAAACTAAAGACCTATTCCAGACAGTCTAAAGAGGTGTTAGATTTCCAGTTAATTTATTTGGCCTGTGTCTTTTTATTGCATACTCTGACAAATATTTATCACTTATTTAAGCTCAAAATGAAGTTCTGCTTACTGGCACATTCAATTTCCAGAGGAGAAAGTGGTGTGCTCATTGCCAGATAGGAAGCATGTAGTCCAAGGAGAAGACCCAAATTCCTTTCTGTGTCTATTAGAGGTGATGACAAAGTACTGAGATCTGGTGTTGTAATCACTTCCTGGTCAGGCTAATTAAAAGAAACATAAGTTGAATGCTAGAATTGAGCTCCAACAAGAATTTTTAGGTGTGTCAGTTAATATTAACATATTTACCTCCACATACTGGCCAACACAGAAAGCATGCATTGACTCCCGTGTGTCCTCAAACTGTAAAGCAGCTTCCAAAGCAACAACTGGGTCCTCACCTGCAAACTGAGCTAATGGAAGAATGAGGTAGTCAGTCAGTATGATGTTGAAAACCTGTTTATGCCATCTAGTTTGGAAACAGAAGTAAATTTTATCTTTAATTAAGATGTTGATTCTCACCAAGTATGCTATTGCCAGTTAAAGACTGTGTTTGGAAGTCCTTTATATCATATACTTTCCCATCAATCACTGTCCAAAATCCTCCATCTTTGTTGTGGTTCTCTAGATCAGCTTTACGTATAAGCATCACCTCCTCATTATTTCTGCTACTCTGGCCAGTAAAAAATGAACCTAAAGGTATAAAACAGAATTGAGAATTTATCATCAGATAAACAGAAAAAGAGGGATTTTCCTCAGGTTCTTTTAACAGTTCCCTAACCAAATTCTTTACATCTGTTCAAAGGCCACTTCTCTTTTGATACATGTGAAGTCAAAACAGCTCAAAAAAGTTGGAGCACGTATTTCTGTCTACATGTTGTGCAACTGAATTGTCTTGTTTGCTGTAGCTTTTATAATTCTTTAATGTCACGCTGTCAAAGACGCAGCACTGCTCAACCGTACGGCTGCTTTGTTTGGAAGCAGAGGGGAACAACCAGCATTCTGGCAAATCACTGCTCTAGCTGTTTTGCCCTTCAAATTATTTCAGTTTTATTACATGCCTGCCCAGAACACATTAGTTGCGTATTTAATTTCAGTCTAAATACAGATTTTCAATAAAAGTTACATACACGAGAGCTCTTCCAATCTAGGTATCAATAAACTCTTTCATCTAGGCAAGAAACATCAGACTAACATTTACACACAAGTGCCTCACCTAAACTTGTCCTATTAGACTGAATTTTTGATGAGTTTTTGCCTTCCCCAACATACCACACTATCAGTGTTACTTTTAGCTCTCTTAGATTATGCCAACCATGTTTCATTCCTCCCTCTATCAATAAAATGCCCAAAGTCAGAAATGCACAATTTTCTTGCCCAGGTGGCCAAGAGAGCCAGTGGCATCCTGGCCTGCATCAGGAATGGTGTGGTCAGCAGGAGCAGGGAGGTCATTCTGCCCCTGTACTCTGCACTGGTCAGACCACACCTCGAGTACTGCGTTCAGTTCTGGGCCCCCCAGTTTAGGAGGGACATTGAGATGCTTGAGCGTGTCCAGAGAAGGGCGACGAGGCTGGTGAGAGGCCTCGAGCACAAGCCCTACGAGGAGAGGCTGAGGGAGCTGAGATTGTTTAGCCTGGAGAAGAGGAGGCTCAGGGGTGACCTTATTGCTGTCTACAACTACCTGAAGGGTGGTTGTGGCCAGGAGGAGGTTGCTCTCTTCTCTCAGGTGGCCAGCTCCAGAACAAGAGGACACAGCCTCAGGCTGCGCCAGGGGAAATTTCGGCTCGAGGTGAGGAGAAAGTTCTTCACTGAGAGAGTCATTGGGCACTGGAATGGGCTGCCTGGGGAGGTGGTGGAGTCGTCGTCCCTGGGGCAGTTCAAGGCAAGGTTGGATGTGGCACTTGGTGCCATGGTCTAGCCTTGGGCACTGTGGTAAAGGGTTGGACTTGATGATCTGTGAGGTCTCTTCCAACCTTGGTGATACTGTGATACTGTGATATTATATAAAAGTGCAGTGGGCAAAGACAATGTCTCTATTTCAAAGCTTTCACGTTACACTTTCTGTCACAGGTAGAATTCA
This sequence comes from Pogoniulus pusillus, assembly GCF_015220805.1. Lineage (NCBI taxonomy): Eukaryota > Metazoa > Chordata > Aves > Piciformes > Lybiidae > Pogoniulus > Pogoniulus pusillus. Next base: position 22,797,619 of record NC_087268.1, on the reverse strand, counting down.
GCATCAAAATGTGTAATGTACTACTCATTTCCACTGCAACTTTTCACACTCAAAATGCAAAATGGTACAAACAGTTCTTTAAAAAGTTGCACTGTACTCTACTTAATCCTACCTCTATGCGTAACTTTAAGAATTTAATGACAGAAATACTGCCACATGAACTGATTAACAAAAATTTGCACTCTAAAGTAGAATTCTCTTCCTGAGAGTAGTTGATAAAGTCACCATTTCTATACAGCTACTTAGCAAAAACATAAATACTCCAGATGCTACTAGTACGTACCCATTATTCCTGGCCATGCTAAATCCTCGCTGTCATCTCTTTCCTTTCCAGGGGCTAAATGGTTAAATCTATCTAGATGTTCTAGCAAGCCAGCCAACAGAGGGATAGCACCAGCTTCCTGCATTAATCCAGCATTTTTACTGAGTAGCAACACTATAGAAACAACCAATTCTGGAAGAAGAATGCCTAAAAAAACAGGAGGAAAGAAAAAAAAGAAGGTGTTCAGATTTAATTCAAGACCTGTATTTAAAGCATCATTAAAGTAAACCACTAGGCAATACATTCTACCTTCTATTACTGCTTTAGTACAAAGTTCTTGCTCTCTTCATCAGATTCACTCTCTTCTTCTCCCATCAACCAAAAGATTAATTTGACTCTTTTTCAGATACGTAAAACTTTCAAGAACACCCACAATGTAATTTTGTCATTTCATAGAAGGGGAGAAAAGGAGGGCAGCATAGAAAAACCTACCTGTTAAATCTCCATCCACAACTCGAGATACTTCTGCAAAATGCCTATGACTAGTAGAAGCAATGCTGGTTGCCACAGGAAGTATATCACCAATGTGTGTGCACAGAAGAGCAGTGTATTTCTTCAGTAAAGAGCCAACACCTAAAAGGTCAGGACCTGCATAAAAAAGAGGAAGAGCACAGAAGCTACTGTCATATTTAAGAAACAGACTTCAAAAGATGACCAACAACTTCAATTAAGAACCCATGTTTTCTTAAACTTTTAAAAATTGTCTAACAAGTTTATCAGCTAGGTGACATTACCTTCCAAAGAGAAAATTTCCTTTACTGAAAACAATTTAAAGAATCTACTTTCAAACTCTTTTTAGATAGACTAAGTAGCTAGGCTTCTAAATGAGACAAGAAGAAAAATTAAAATAAGACTTTGCTATCCTGTAAAAGGTATTACAGAAGAGGAGGGTTTTTTTCTTTTAAACATAGTTACTTACTGTATGCACTAGGGACCTGCCCAACACAATCTCCTGGGTAAAGTTTACTAACAAGCAGACGCTGAAAACGGAGCAACAGGTCCAGAGAAGCAGATCTCTCTTTGTTATTATGCTCATGATCCATGCAGGAAGAAATGCGACGAGCAACATCTTTTAGCTTGGCTATCGTCTGTGAAGCAATGTTCCTAATTGGTATAATAAGTATTATCAGGTATTTAAAAGAGAGCCAATAACAAAGACAATTCACAGCAACACAGGTTAAGTGCTAGAGTTTCACACAAATATATACAGGATGTTCCCTTGTTTGTAACAACAGTACCCATATAGTTGGTGGGTTTTGGAGGGGCATTTTAACAGGATTCATAAGGTACGTCAGTTTTACTCTTTTGGCATTAATCACTCAATACAAGAAACAATCTGACAGACAGCACTAGGCAATCAGTGAAAAAGCAGGAAAAAAACACTCTTAATAATCTCACATTTACCTCCTGCTACATCTGTTATGTGTTAAATACTGATGTAGTTGACATAAAGCAGCGTTCTCCTTAGCACCCTATTGGTTATGTATTCGCATCTCTTCCTTGGTGTCAGGAATTTAAATTCAGGTTGCTTCTCCATTTACAGACATAGCTACAATCTCCTTAAGGTGAAATACTCAGTTCTAAAAACAATGTTGCTAATTGTCATACTTCATAAAGGACAGGCTTTTGAACATTTGTCCTATATTTGTTACACAGACTTTCAGAGTACAAGAAGTATCAAAACCTTAAAAGCAAGGGAGTAAGTCTTTTTAAAAATCAAGCAATTAAATATAGAACTTTCCTGCTTAGCAAGCATAAAACTGCATAACTATAGACAAGCTAGGACAACATTCAATGTTTTTACTTCTGAAGAGCTAAAATGCTAGCAGGAGACTGTTTGACAACTAAAATTAGACATCCTTTAAAGTTTACTATTTCATAACTAAACAAATCTTCCAAAATAAAATAAAATAATGCAAATAAATTACCTTAGTAACTGCTGAATTAACTGAACTAATGGTAAACTTTGTTTTCCAGCTGATTCATAGATTCCAGTATTAATAAGGTCTTTGTCCAATGGAGTCCTGCTCCTGTGAAGTGTTGATGCATTTGCTTCTTGTTCATCAATTTCTTTTTCCTTCTGCGCTTCTTTTTTTGCTTCAATATCCTAAAAAAAGTAAAACAAGCTAAAGAAAGCACACAAACTACCATACTGAAAACATTGTGAAACATTTTGTTAACGACTATTCACAACAACAGGACAAGTTACTTTTTCCTATGCCAGAAATGAAACAATTCTTGCCACTGTGTACCATATATTCCATAACTAACACATGGGCACACCTTTTAAATACATATATAAAAAGGGAGAATGGAGTGTGTGTGTGGTTTGTGTGGGAAGAGAAACAATAGCAGACAAACTCCAAGTCCAGTTTCCACCAACGCAACAACTGACTTCTGCTCTCTGTACATTTACACATGCCAGCAGCTGCTGCAGTGTACAACTGAAGACGTGCTTACTCTCTATTTGTCAAAGTAACAAATCCAGTCCATTGCAGAGCTATAGTCATACAGAACTCTATGGAATCCAACTGAATCAGATTTCAGACAATGTAAATTAACCTGCAGTGCTGAGTGCCACCACCTAGATCACTTCCAGCAGATACCTGAAGCTGGCTCCAGCATCTCTGACCTATGCTACAATGAAAACCATAGAATGAATTGGGTTAGGAGGGACCTTAAAGATCATCTGCCGTGGGCAGGGACACCTTCCACCAGAGGTTGCTCAAGGTCCAGTCCAACCTGGCCAAGGAAGGGGCATCCATAACTTCCCTGTGTAATCTGTCCCAGCATCTCAACACCCTCACTGTAAATAACTTCTTTCCAATATCCCACTTCCAGCTTAAAGCCATTCCCCCTTGCCCTATCACAATAAGCTCTTGTAAAAAGTCCCTCCCCAGCTTTCATGTAGGCCCTCTTCATACACTAGAAGGCCACTCAAAGGTCTACCCAGAGCTTTCCCTTCTGCAGGCTAAATAGCCCAAACTCTCAGCTATAGGGGAGGTGCTCCAATCACTTGATCACCTTTGTGGCCCTCCTCTGGACCCAATCCAATGGTCTGATGTCCTCCTTGCATTGGGGGCCCCATAACTGGATGCAATACTCCTGATAGGATCTCATGAGAGCAGAGTAGAGAAAGAGAATCTACACCTCTTTCACCCTGCTAGTTATACCTTTTGACACAACCCAGGTGACGGCTGGCTTTCTGGGCTACAAGCAAACATTGCTGGCTCAAGTTGAGTTTTTTCCATCAACCAACAACCCCAAATCCTCCTCAAGACTGCTCTCAGATCACTCAGTGTTCAGTCTATATCTGTGTTTGGGATTGCCCAGGTGTAAGATCTTGCACTTGGGTTGTTGCACTTCATAAGGTTGGCATGGTTAAACCTCCCAAGCCTGTTCACATCCCTCTAGATGACATCCATTCCCTCCAGTGTGTCAACCAGGAGACTTTGTTAAGAAATCAAGAGGGCCTGCATATCTTTAAACACAGCCAAAAATTTTAATGCTAGGTTATGCATTCATGTAAAACTTCATGCATGCATTTTCTCTGCATCATAAAAGAGAAAATACACTTTCAAGAATAAAATTAAGAAGCAAGCAAAAACCATGTTTTTATTTTCACACACATGTTTACATAAATATGGCAATTTAAAGCAGTCTGCATAGATGTATCATCCCTTAAGCATAAGGATAGTCTTTGTCATAGTGTGCTAGTTTGAAGCAGGCTAGAATGTTTTGGTGAGAAAAAGTAGATAATTTAGCTGTGAAAAGGAAAACAATTGTGGTGTCAACTTCCCTCACAGTCTCGCTGAGATGTATGGGAACAAGAAGGGAAAACATTAGATAACATTTTCGCCATTTTGTTTTCACTCTCGGGCTGGGCTTTGACTGAGCTGCATCTCCCTAACATCTCCTGCAACTCACCTTTGCTTCTTAACCTCTTGGCTGAGCCTCTATTCTTCCTTAAGACTGGGGTAAGGTTGAGAGGGGCAGGGGGAAGGTGTGGGGGTGGTTGAGAGTCCCTCCTGGGCACTAAGGTTTCTGGGAGGGGAGTTGTGTCTCTGTATTACTTTTAACTTGTATATTTCTGTATATAACTGTATATACTGTAAAGATCTGCTTGTATATTGTGCTAGCTGTAAATAAATAGCTTCATTTATATTCCCAGAGTCCGGCTGAGTTAGCTGGGGTACCTTCTAAAGTGTGGGGGGGCGAGTAACAGCCAAACCACCACGCATAGTCAGTATCTGTCAAACGTTTAAAGCACTTTGAAATGGAACCTATGAAAATTTGGAATGCTGCAAAGAATTCATTCATGTTGAATTCTGAAGTAGTAAGGGTGAAATTTCTGCTGGAGAGATATAGGTGAATTCAAGGAAGGGAAGATCTCAAGAATCCACAAGAAAGGTGTTAAGTGCTTTGTAAAATTATGGTCCCATTACAGAGGTTTATGAAAAAGATTGTTACCATTGTTACAATCATCACTCTAGGCAAAACAAAACCAGTCTACTAGAAAGGAGAGTATGATTCATGCTTCCATATAAACATTGGCTTAAGTTTCAGGTCACAAGAGGATAACACTAGTCCACAAACTTCAGGAAACACTTGATAGACCTTACTCTCTATAAACAGAACTGCAAATATGTTGAAACATACCTGGATTTCTGCAGTAATAGCAGCATTTAGTGCAGACTCTAAGCCTCCATCAGCCATCAAGCTGCCCACTAAAAGGTCAATCATAAATCTACGTCCTGGACTTACATTCATTTCATTTCCTGAAACTAAGAATGCAAAAAACTATTAATGAACTACAAATGCAAGCACAAAAACCAAAAAGTTTAAAACCTTAGAACCAACCTCCACTGGGTAAGAGCGCTGAGAGAGCCCTAGCCCGCTCTTCTGCTGTTGGCAGCAACACAGACCATCCACTCTGCAGCACAGCTTGAGCAGCCGATTGCACGGTATTCAGAACACCTGCATTGCTTGCTAATGTTACCACTGTCTGTTTCAGGCTATTGAGCAGGATACTGCCCAAACCTAAGCCAAGGCATTCTGGATCCACCTGAAGACTAATGGCAGCATGAAGCTAAGAAAACAAAGGGAAGAAAAAGGACAAACTGTAATTAAGGAGAGATGTAAATCTCAAAGGAAAAAAAGAAAAAAATCTTGAAGCAACTGAGTAAATTCACTGACCAAGACAGTAACTTTCATCTGGGTAAAAACCAAACACATCCTGAATTTCAACTGCTATTCAAAGACTATGAACTACATTTCACTTTATCTCCTAAAACTCTGAACTTGAAGAATAACCTAAGCTGTTTCTTCTTCACTACAGTATGCCAGGAAAGTAGCACAACTTCAGTGACTGTCAGATACCTTCTAAAGAGGACACTCTTAAAAATGCTATTTAAAAGTCTTTGAAATGCTTCGAATCTCTGAGTGTATGGCTTATTGAGTGAATATACAACATACATCCATTTACATTTTGGTTTTATAGTTCTACTTTAATGCGGCCCAAAACACTGTTAAGAATGAACCAACCACTAGCTGCTGGATTTCAAAGAGCAGAAAATGATACTGTACTGATTTCACCTCTTCAATTATAAGAAATGTTTTAAATCACACAACCTCCACTATTTAATCCAAGCAATTTAGTGAAACATTTAACTCAATGACTGCTCAATGCATAAGAAACTTAACATACCTGAAGCCTTAGAAGGTTTAATGTTGCCACAGCCATACATTCCTTTTCCTGAGGGGGAGGCCAGTCAGAGGAGCCATCCATCCCCTCTGTCACTTGTTTTAGTAACAGATCCAGCTGCTCAAATGTCATGGGGCAAACATCCACCACAAAAGGCAACCGCAAGTCTATTGACCACTCTGAACATGATGACCAAGCAAAACTCTATAAATGGAAACAACATAAGAAGTTGAACAGTTATTTCCCAAATATGACACAGATTAGAGATAGGAGTGTAAAGCTAAGATTTGCCTTCTAACAGTAATAGAAGATGCAGAAACATCAGCATATCTGCTGAAGAAAACCCTCCACTCTCATCCTTCTAAATAGACTTAAAACCCTACCAATTCCATGAAAAAAAAAACCCTTATCACATTTCCCAAATTGCTGTCATGCCAATTCAGATACCTTCCTAGCTCTGCTGCAGGAAACATTCTGCTTCGCAACTCTTCCATTGCTCTATCAGATGAAAAACAAAATAGGTGAATAGCTACTTCTCGGAATACTCAATAGAGGGAAAACTTGTCATCTCTTGTTGGCAGAGGAACTGCACAAAATTTGTTTTTACAAAGCCTTCACAGTAAGAAATAAGAATGAAATAAAAAAAAAATCAGGTGAGCACATAAAGAGGGGTTAAGATTACTGTGCAGAACTAGTTTTAGTGACAAACTGTAATTAATACTTCAAAATAAAGAACTTACCTGAGCAGGCCCACAAGCAATTCCAATTATATGTTTTCTGTCTAATCCTGGGAGAGCTCTGGGCTCTGGTTTGGTGACTCGCAAAGTATCAAAATGTTGGCACTGATCATTGCTTCCCCAGCTGTGAACTTCACTATCTTCAGTCAGTGCTAAACAATGGGTAGAGCCAGCTGCCACATCTATCACCTTTTTTCCTGATAAAAAAGATGACAAATATTGACCACAATCAAGATGACAATCATTAAGAGAAAAATATCAGAGGTGAGGAAAACTGTGCTAATTACAAAAATTCTTGACATGTGTGAAGTGTTCATAGTTAAGTCTCATCTTTGTCTTAGTAGAGCATTAGAAGAGTACAGCAAAAGATAAACCAAATATTTAAAGATTCTTCAAAGACTGTATGGATTGTCTGGTTCATGGTTCTAAACAAGTTCTGATAATGTCTAGTGAACACAAGTGAATCACAGGTTGTTGTAGAAGTGACCCCTTTGCCTTGAGGCACTGTCTATACAGACGCAAACCATGGGGAGCTGTGTAAGTAGCTCAGCCCTGAGCTATCCACAAGTCACACACCAAACAGGGTACTGCTGCGCTGAGCCTTGGAATCCCTCAATAGTATTCCCTGAGTCTCAATTCAAGCCACTACACCGTTGCCCAAAAAACTAAGATAAAAAGAAGCTGGGGAGAGTTCAGAGTTGGTTTTAGCCAGTAGTCCTGTGTATCCAGACAATCGTAAGATCAGCCAAAAAGAAGTAAATGAAAAGCATGTAAGTGAACTCTACCCATGGATAAAGAAAGAGAAGGGGAAACTTCAAGACACTGCCAGATACAAACACGTCAGGTGGCATAACCCACTCTAGTATAGTTTGGCCCATAGTCACATAAATTAGGGGATAAAAGCCTTAAGATTTGGGTTAGAAACCAGGAGCTGCCTCTCCAGCACTACATCTAGCCTGCACAGAGACCTTTTTGTCTTGGTCAGGACACCAGCCAAGAGCACGCTTTCCTGGGACTGAGAGCCCTTACCTGGAAAGTTAAGCAAATATTTAGCATGTTCTAAGTTTGTAACCTTAGGTTGCATGTGTAATGTTTAGTGCACTTTTCAGGTTGTTATGGCATATTCTTGCTTTTAAACTGTAACAGCACATTCTTCCATTTTATGCACAAAAATGTGTGATAGTGGCATATTAGATTTGAGTGAAATTTAACTTAGTTATATGTTTGGGCCTTGCAGTTAAACCTGTAAGCAAAGATTAAATAAATCATCTGCTTCAACCTTGCAGTGACTGCCTAAGTACAAGAGTTCACAAGTCTTTAAAAAGCTATTTTTTAAAAATCTAGTTTATATACGTCCTTAGATACTTTTAAGGAAGATATTATTAAAAAATCTCATCCTCATCTATAAACCAAGCATAAAGTTACACTGCAGTTATAGTTCAGAAGTTACTTTCAATCAGATCATTCCTCATATATGAATAACAATTTTAAGAAAGACAAAGCAATAAAAGAGGTTCCCTTCCTCATCTTCCCCTACAGCATCTCTGCTTTCTCACCAGTGGAAGAAATAATCCTTCCTGTGTCACAAACTAGTCAAAAGTACTGGCAAAACCAGAAATTTAACACATTACTTATTGCCTCTGATTTCATATGCCTTAATCTAAGAACATATATTACAATGTATTTAAATACATTTTAAGTAGTCATTTATGTGAACCCAATAGAAGAAAACCAGTCAGAATAAAGACAACACAAGACAAGTAGCATTAAAATAATCCTAAAACAGAGTCTTTAATTCTACTACAATTTTAAAGGTGTGAACACAGAAGCAATGGGAAATGTGCACCATTACCTTTTTCAACTGAATCAACATAAAATATGACTGAGTACATAGGCCTCAGAGTTCAGACCAGTAGTGTTTGGTAAAAGACTCCAACAACAGCAAAAGAACTTTGGAGTATTTCCAGCTACGGTACTTACCTTTCAAGCCTTCCAGCAGTTTGGGATATCGAACATGCTCTTCTGTTCCATGCCCAAGTCTCTGATTGTCACCCTTCCCCCAGGTGTAGACCTGGCCATCTTTGGTTAGAGCAATAGAAAACTGATTCCCGCAGCGTACTTTCACAACATCCAGTTTTTGAAGTCTTTCTATCAACTTGGGAGTCTTGCAACCTTCACTGCCTCCTCTTCCCAGTTTTCCATAATCTCCATCACCCCAAGACCACACTTGACCTTTAAATCAAGAGAAAGAAAACAAAAATACTTATTTTGACATATAATAGTGACGTATTTTGACATAAAATAACTTTTTTTAAATGTCATAAAGCCACCAGTATTCACCAAAAAAATGAGATTCTCTAAGTTAGGAATTACTATAAATTAATTTCTATTGTTCATGAAAATAAGAGGAAAGAAAAAGACTTGAAGTTTTCACATTGATAAAATGTGTGTAACACTGATATGCGTGTAACACATAAGATGTAATGAAAAACCACCAGTGCACAAGAAGGTCTTAAAAACATGTTAAGTATAGGATTTATTGTTAATCAAGCCTGCAATATGATCTCTGGTTAAAATCTGCCTTCTGTTGTTATTATGTAATATCTACCTTCTTATTTATAAGAACTTGCAAAATCTTTTTCCTAAGTAAATAGTCAAGTTGTCAGCAAAATCTGTTTTAACTTTCAATTCTTGTCATTATATATTTAGTAGTGTGTATCAAAAGAATACAAAATCTAAGCCCTGATGCAAGAACTTAGACATAACTCAAGTCATTCTGCCTAATGAAAGGTTCAAGAAAGGTAAAACCATTCATGTTCAAAAAGAGAAAGTCTTGGTTGATTTTCTGATGAATTTATGTTCTCTACTTGCACAAGCTGGTACCCACAAAAACGTCTCAGCCAAAAATGGCTTTCCATTTCCTGGATGAGCAAATATTTCAGCTATTAAATGCTGCATATCACCACTACCAGCTGCATTTTAAAATAACAGCTAGCTCCCAAGCACCAGCTGCTTTCTGAGGTATGACTCTGGGGCTTAACCTCACAAAGAGGAATTCAGGTTTTTAAGCTGTCTCACCCTAGGCACTTTGCTCAGATTGCTGGGAAGCAGAACTTCAATACAACCTCTCCTTGGCACTTCCCAAGGGTCAACACAGACAACTCTCCTACTCAAAATCTGGCTGCTGTGACAATGTGAGTTATTTGCACTATGAGCAAGAGACAGACTTTTATGTACATGTATGTAGTACTTTTTGCATAAACTGAAATATATCACAGGATGAAAGGATGTTAGGGGTTGGAAGGGACCCAAAGAGATCATTGAGTCCAACCCACCTGCCAGAGCAGGACCACACAGTCTAGCTCAGGTCACAGAGGGCTTTCCAGACGGGCCTTGAAAGTCTCCAGAGAAGGAGACTCCACAGCCTCTCTGGGGAGCCTGTTCCAGTATTCTGTGATCCTTATAGTAAAGAAGTTTCACCTTGTGTTGAGGTGGAACCTCCTGTTCTACAACTTATGTCCACTGCACCTTGTCCTATCACAGGGAGCAAGTGAGAAGAGCTTATGTCCCCTCTCCTGACACTCAGCCCTCAGATATTTATAAACATTTATTAAATCCCCTCTCAGTCTTCTCTTCTCCAGACTAAAAAGCCCAAGTCCCTCAGATTCTCCTCATAAGGCACTGCTCCAAGCCCCTTATCATCCTTGTACCCTTCTGCTGGACCCTCTCCAGCAGATCCCTGTCCCTCTTAAACGGAGAAGCTCAAAACTGAACACAGTATTCAAGATGAGGTCTCACCAGGGCAGAGTAGAGGGGGAGTAGAACCTCCCTTGATCTGCTGGACACACTCTTCTGAATACACCCCAGGATCCCATTGGCCTTCTTGGCCACAAGAGTACATTGCTGTCCCATGGACAACTTGTTATCCACCAAGACTCCCAGGTCCCTCTCCACAGGGCTGCTTTCCAGCAGATCACCTCCCAGCCTGTATTGGTGCAGTTTGTTATTCCTCCCCAGGTGCAGGACTCTGCACTTGTCCTTGTTGACCTCACTTGGTCCCTCTTTGCCCAGCTCTCCAATTTGTCCAAGTCTCACTAGATGGCCTCACAGCCTTCAGCTGTATCAGCCAAGCCTCCCAGTTTGGTGTCATCAGCAGACTCTGTTCCCTCATCAATGTCATTGATGAAGATGTTGAACAGGACTAGACCCAGCACTGATCCCTGGGGGACTCCATTGGTTACATCTCTCCAGCTGGAGCTGGCACCATTGATTACCACTCTTGGAACTCTATCTTGTAACTAGTTCCTAATCCACCTCACTGCCTGCTCTTCCATTCCACACTTCCTCAGCTTGCTCACTAGGTTGTCATGGGATACGGTGTCAAAGACTTTCCTAAGGTCAAGGTAGGCTACATCCACCAGTCTTCCTCAATCTACCCATTCAGTTACGGCATCATAGAATGCTATCAGGTTAGTCAAGCACGATTTTCCCTTGGTAAATCCATGCTGACTACTCCTGATAACCTTCTTCTCTTCCAAGTGCCTTGAGATGCCCTCCAGCAGGAGCCACTCCATTTTTCCAGGGAGGGAGATGAGGCTGACTGGTTGAACACTTCCCTGCAACCTCTTTCTTGCCCTTTTTGCAGCCTGGAGTGCCATTGGCTCTCCTCCAGTCCTCAGGCACCTCTCCCGTCTGCCACAATTTGGCAAAAATGACAGACAGTGGCAGAGTAATATCAGCCACCCTTGGGTGCATTTCATCAGGGTCCATGGACTTGTGAATGTTCAGTTTGTGTAACTGATCCCTAACCCAGTCTGCACTGACCAGTAGGGATCACTCCCTCCTCCAGGCTTCCTCTCATTCATCCAGGGTCTGGAGAACATAGGGGAGTTCAGCCTTAGGTGTAAAGACTGAAGCAAAGGAGGCATTCAGCAACTCTGCCTTGTCTCATCCTCAGTTATCAAGGCTGCCTCCTCATTCAGCAGTGCCCCCACACCTTCCCTAATTCTTCCTTTTCCTATTGATACATTTGAAGAAGTCTTTCTTCTCTTTTACTTCCTTTGCCAGCTTCAGTTCCAAGAGAGCTTTGGCCTTCCTTGTTGCCGTCCTACATGCCCTGACAACTTCTCTATAGTTCTCCCATGAATTGTTCTTCTTCCATGAATTGTACCTGAAATTTCCTTCAGGAGCTCCTTGCTCAGCCATGCAGGTCTCCTAGCACATCAACCAGACTTTTTACTCAGGGGAACACACCTAGCTCGGACTTGGAGGAAGTAGCTTTTAAAAATTAACCAACTTTCTTGGGCTCCTTTACCCTCCAGATCCTTAGCCCATGGGATTTCTGCAAGCATGTCTCTGAAGAGCACAAAGTTAGCTCTGCAGAAGTCCAGGGCTGCAATTCTACTTGTTGGTCTGCTTCTACCCTGTATAATACTAAACTGCACTATGTCTTGATCACTGTCCTCAAAGCTGTTTCCAACCTTAACGTCCTCAACCAGCCCCTCTTTATTAGTTAATACAAGGTCCAGCAGTGCACCTCTCCTTGCTGCTTTCTCCACTACCTGCATCAAGCAGTTACCATTGATATCCTGCAAGAGCCTTTTGGACTGGCTGTGTGAGCTTTCCAGCAAATATCAGGGTGACTGAAGTCACCCATGAGTACCAAGGAGTTAGCTCCAGAGGCTACCTCCAATTGTCTGTAGAAGGCCACATCAACATCTTCCTCCCGGTCTGGTGGTCCATAATAAGACACCTACAACAATTTCACTTCCTTTCCCATATCCCTTAATTCTTACCCACAAGCTTTCAACCCACTCTGCCTCCTTCCTTGTACAGAACGCAGCACATTTCAGTTGCTCTAGCACATAGAGAACAGCTCCCCCACCTCCTCTTGCTGGTCTACCTTTCCTGAACAGTACATAGCCATCCATAGCAACATTCCAGTCGTGGGATCTGTCCCACCATGTTTTACTGATGGCAATTATGTCATAGTCATCCAGCCTAATGCAGATCTCCAGCTCCCCCTGCTTATTTCCCACGCTCCATACACGGGTATATAAGCATTTCAGGGAGGGAGTTAATCTATTGCATTTCACTCTTGCAGTCTGACTATTCCCAGACACTTTCATGGCCACCAACCTAGCAGTAAGTTCTGCATGTGCTGATTCCTTATTACTTGATCCCCATGGTACATATCTGTAAGACTTTAGAGTTCTTGTGTGTCCCCAGCATGCTGCAAGGTAGCAGGCTGAAGGCTCTTATTACATATTTACATATTCATAATAAACATATTGCATGGAAATATATCTGCATACATGATCATGCAAAATGTACAAATGCACATATATGTATTTCCCCCAAAGGAATTTCAGCTTCAAATTCTTACACAGTTCAAGACACTAGAAATAAGCATATCTGCAGTATAAACTTCATCAGAATGAAAGGAAGAAAAGATAAATGTGAAGCATTAAATAGCATTTTACTACTAACCGTTTTCAGTAACTGCAAGAGTCTGAGCATCTCCACTCCCACAAGAAACATCAATAACTTTGAGTCCTTTCAGCCCTGTGACCAGCATCGGGATGGTCTGATCTTCATTGGAACCTTCAAAACAAAGCAGTTGTGAGAAGCAAAACAAAGCAGGTGTGGGAGATTCTTTCTGGGTTTTTTTTGCTTGTGGGTGTTTTGTTGGGGAGTGTGATGGTTTGGTTTTCTTTTCAGATTTGAGCATCGTAACTTGTTAGCTCCTTTATCACTTCCTAGGTATACATTTAGCCCATGAGATAGTATTTGCTTCACAAGGAAGGGAAAAGAGATCAGTGTAGAATTTTCTTCTCCATTCTACTGCTTATTTTCACATACTTCACAGAAATGTAGTGGTTTTGAGACAATCCCTCCCACAACTATTTCAATTCCTGTGAAACTACATTTGGTTCTCAAATCAGCTTTAGCTACACTGAATAGATGATTCAAGACAGGCACTAAACAAATGTTCAACAAATAGCTCACTTCAAGGTATCAGGTAACATACCATGACCAAGTCTGCCATAGTTTCCTCGCCCCCATGTATACAGCTCTCCTTCAGCAGTAACAGCTGCACTATGGGTGCTTCCGCATGCAATATGAACAACATGTTTCCCAGCTTGCTTTCCAGATAAAGCAGATATCATCTTAGGCTCCTCCAGAGGGCTAAAGAGAAGATGACATTATCTCAGAAAAGGTGATCTGATGAGTAGATGCTAAAATGTGACACTCCCTTGTCAGACAACAATTGGTGCAATTCCATCTGCAAATCTCATTATTAGTCTGAAGTATCAATACATAAATAGAGCCATAAAAATTAAGTTCAGATTGTTCAACAACATGCAAACCTTTGAAGGAAGGTCTGACAACTATTATTTCCATTTCAAATTAATGTAGTGTTTATTAAAAAATAGTCTATTATAAATAAAGATTATCTTAGTTATTATAGCTGAACTATCTCATGACACTGCTAACCCTTCACAGGGAATTCAGCACTGGGGGCAGACACTTGCAACACTATATTCATACAGAAGACTTCTACTCAAAAGCAGTATAGTAATGCTACTGCATAACAAAGAGGGGGAAAAGAGCATGATACATACAACATGCCTGCATAGAAAATGGTGACATCTGAATCAATGTTGGAAGATTGTGTGAATGTGTTTATATACACAACTAAATAGCTTTTACTATGAACTCAGAACACTGATAAACAAATTATTATTACATACACTGTATCCCCATGACCTAATCTTCCACCATCTCCACAACCCCAAGAGAAAACTTCACCATTTGCTGACAAAGCAAGATAGTGATGACCATCTGAATGAGCTGCTATCTTCACAATGTTTCTGGAAGCGAGACTCTGCACCAGCTGTGGTCCCTGTGAACCAAGCAAAAGCAATACACTCTCAAAAACCGCTCGTCTTTTCCATCGCTTGTCTATATGCACAACAACTAGGGAACATTTCCTAAGGTTTTATTCTAACTGTGCATTCAAGTTAATTAGGCAGAGGTATAAATGAGATTTAAAAAAGGTCAGATCTGCTATTTCAGTCTGACAACAACAGTGCTTTGAAGTTTCTTGTTACCATCCTCATAGGCTCTTCAGTATATAAGAAAATGGTGTTCAATGGGCAACTGAAGTGACAAATATTTCTGTTCTAGTATGGTTTTGAGAAACTACAGAGTTCAGGCACAATGTTACATGACTGAAAAATAAATGCCATTGCGTATCTGCCAGTTTCTAAGTTGTTACAAGGCCAGCATACCAATGAAAGCAATTATCATTGTATTCATAACCTCTAGCCTGATAAAAAATTACAGAAACCAGATGCATTTCCTCAAATCAATACAAGAGATGAAAATCGCTCTTTCTGAAGCTTCAAAAACAACACAGAAGCTGAAAAAAAACAAAGCATGCCTCTATCTGCTCTTACAAAATACTGTAAAATGTTAAAGGAGCAGACTTATGCTATGAAGTAATACAGAAGTAATGCAAGCAGGTGAAAAATCACTCACCAGGGTATCGCTGTTGTATGCTTGTGTATAAACTCGTCCATTCCTACATAATATTAGAAAATGTTTCTCTGCACAGGCAACCTGAACAATGCCAAGATTGGCAAGTCCTTCACATTGAATTGGACCATTCACATTAGCATAATATTTCCAACCTATTAAACCCCAAGCAATGACCTCTTGCAGAGACCCCTGGAAGACAAGAAATACTGTAAGCACTAATTTTGAAATATGCTACTTATTAAACTGCACAGAGCAGACTATTTTTTTAAAACCTAAACATATGCCAAACACACTCAAATCTGTGATAGTAATTACTGCCACTAGTCAATAAAGCGAGCTCAGAAGTTTGGGGTTTTTTTTATTTTATTTTTCATACCTCAGACTCTTAACATTTAAAATAAAAAAATCTAGTCCTGAATATTTACTCTGATAAACACAGGAAGCAGTTCAAAATATGTCAGAATTAGCCATAGTGCTGTGATAATGGTTCACAAACCATCAAATTGTACTCCAAGGCTGACTGAAAGAGTGCTGATGTAAAAGGAAATATTAATGTAAGACACACTTGGGCAACTCAAGGTTACCTTCTGAAAATCAAAAAAGGAATTTGAAGAAATTTAGGATTTGTCTTCTATCAAAAGTGAAGATCAGTTAAACTTTTAGGAAAAATGTCTTACGAAATTCGATGTTGCAAACAGTTACCTTATGAGATGTAGGAGAGCTACACTGTGGAGGCATACAGGGAGTGGCCAGACGATCTAAATGAGCCATGATCACTACTGCTGTCTGTCTCAGATCAATCGCTAGCTCATTGTCCTGTGGTAGAGTCAAGTATCTTAGAAAACTTTCATTTGGACTCAGGGGGTAAGTCAGGAGCTACAGAAGAGGAAAAAAAGCAGTCAGAAGAATATTCAGGGTATTTCCATACCGATGTCACATACAGATACACAATATATTTCACATATGCTGAATATCTGCACAAGTTCAAGAGAAATCAAATTAACTCTGCACATCCTCTGTTGAGAAAATAGAGACATATTGTGAAGAGACAGCTACAAGCGTAATAAAACAACTGATCAACTATGTTTTATTAATGCCGATAATAATCATTAAGAGTCACAGTACAACTAACTTCAAACATAATTAAAAACAATGCTAGTATGCAGAAAAGTTTAACTGTCTACATCTCTAGTTATCACAAAAGCTTTAACACTGAAACACAATGCTCACATCTAACCATACTGGGACATTTCTCCTGCTACCTCAAGAAACTCAAACACATACAAACCCAAAGATGGTGTACATACATCTTAAGGAAAAACACTACTCCAAAGTTTCTTTGGATTTTATAATCACTGTAGGCAGACAAATGAAATTCAACATTAAGAATTCAAAAGGTAAGTACCTGAATCTCTTCCTCAGCATTGGGCATGTCTTTATTACATATTATACTCTGAAATCTTTGTAGTAAAGGTAGAAGTGGTGCACTCGTTCCCTGTGCAGATCGTTCATTATCTGTCTCCCTTGTTCCATTATCCCAGAGCTGAAGCAACAACATAACTGCAGACAGCATTTGGCTGAAAGAGGAAGTTTACACCATCTAAGAACAAGCATTCCTAAAAAATGTTGTTTTAGGCTATCCATATAATTAATTTTCTACATTTTGAAGTTCAGCAATATCAGATGTCACAGCTTTCAATTTTAAACAGACTCAAAATAACAGAACACTGCTTTTGCAATCTAGCTAAGATTACTGAAAGGATTCACACGCTTTGAATTGCAATTGTGATGATAAACCCAAACTCATGGAAACTGAAGATAGGCACTACCCAGGCCAGCCTCCAACAGACTGTGATGGTTAAGCATTAGCATACTTATATATCTCACCTTAGTGTACCTCTCTGCACTGCCAGTTCTAGCAATATGGCAAGTGCTAAGTGCTGATCTTGTAATGGAATGTTTCCTGGTCCTTTAGTACTGGGAGTTCCATGCACATCTCTGTTTAAAAGTCAAACAACATACACTAAGAAGTAATTTGTAACAATACATACTTGCTTACCAACAGCATCTACAATACACCACGTACCACTAAACTCACAGAAAAATATAAAATTGGTAACAAAATGAAAACAGTTGAGAAAAGTTGATACATTCCACACAATGAATTTTCCGAGTGACAGCTAGGCTTTAACACTGCCTCAAGCTTCATTATCTTCTCTATAGCTCTATTAAACATGCCAAGATCACAAAAAACATTTTTCACAGGTGAAATTCAAATATCCTTTATGATATTGACTACAAGGATGATGTTCCAACATTCCAAAGGTAATTAATTTCTAGTAACTATTGCAAAAGAGTAATGTTCAGCTACCTTAAATAACAATGGAGTTAAAACAGGAGCACCAGAAGTCCAACATTAGTGTATTTTCTTTCATGTGCACAGAAGCCTGCATTACTATACTAGAAAGATACAATTAAGTGTATATACACTGTATTACCAGATCACTCTTCATGTGGCTACACTGTGTATGAATGACACTATTTTCCAGGTCAATCTACAGGCAGAATTCTTAGATTTTTCTTAACCAATTAAAGGAATTGCCTCATATTTTAAAGCATAATTTGAACAGTTCAGTATTTTTTTGCTTGTTTATATAACATTAGAAAAGGAAAGCAATCTTTTGAATTTTCCATAAAATACGTTTATGTCATCAGCTGCTAAGAGATGTATATTTGCCATTTAACAGCTACTTCAGTAATGCTCAAAAAAGAAAAAAAAGAAACTTACCCAGTAACAACAGACCTTAGGAATTTAGTAGCTCTTTCCACTACTTCCAGCCATACAGAAGATACAGTCCCTTCATCAAAAAGGGAGGCTTCTGGTAGAGCTCGGAGTGCATCAAGTGATTCCTGTAGCAATTCACTACACAGGTCTGCATCTTCACCTGTGGAACACAGTAACACTGGCTATGCTCCCAGGCTTCACATCACAATGTTTCATGATTTTTTTTTTTAACTTCAAGCTTATTTAAGTTACTTAATAATATGTACAAAGTTCTCAATTTTCACATAACATTTGACTGCAAGACCTCTAAAGTACCATCTGCTGAACAGAAACATAGGTTTAGGAAGGTGACAACTCTTAAACCAGTTCTTCACACTATGTGCCTGCTGAGATATCTGCTAGGACTGGCTGGACAAAGAGTGAGCCAAACGGCTGCCTTCTGAATAAACAGCACAAACTGAGAAAAACAAGCAGGTTCAAGTGGCAAAGATGATATCTTTGATAGCCTCTGCAACTTGACAAATTAAACACAAGTTTCACACTACCACTCCAAACTTCATTTATAAGCTGCCACTATCACGTAGCAATACAGTGTATCAACCTTGTCTGGAGAATAAGCTTACCTTTTCTGAAATCTGGCATTAAAAATACATTCTCTTCATAAAATCCCAAAGTGTCTTCCTATGCACAAAGGTATACCAACACAGCACAGAGCACTGGTAGTGCCTTGGATGGTTTTGATCAGCAAGAATGTTGCTGATATTTATGTAGTTCTATGCATTTTTTTAATATACACAGATGCTTTAATGAATCATCTATAGTCCAGTAAGAAATATATGCAATATGCCACATGGCAGACCTACCTGATCTCCAGGCTCTACGAAGGAACGCAAATGCAAATGAAAGTGCTGCTCGGGATCCAACTCGGGCAAGTCCTTCTATACCTTTGCCTACAGGTCTTGGGCTGAATCATAATTTTGTATTAACTATTTGTGTAACTTGAATATTCAACAATTTGATAATTTAGATACATGCATGCATATATAACTACACAATTTTTATTCATAAAGTATTGTAATTGTCTCTTGAGAATGAAGGTGATCAACATCAAAATGTCAGCAACTGAAATGCAACTTCGGCTGCTTCAAAGATCAACCAATTCCACCCCCAAGAGCAAAAAGCTTCACATCAGAAAAATCACATTGGCATAACTGACTGCCATCAACAAGCCTATAGTTACTCACAATGAAATTATGATGATGTATTCAAAACATACAGATGTCAATATATTTCATGTACTCATTTACTCAGGAAGTTTATAAACTTCTAGTTAATTTGGACCACATAAACTATGATTAGAGGTTGGAGCTTTTTAAATGAATCTTCAGTTACTGGTAATTCCAACAATTTTGTCATTTATCTTTCCACTTAAGGGTCAATATTACAACTTTTTCTTTGCAGCTTCTGTGTTGGTGCATGTAAGAGAATGAAATAGTTTGAACTCTTTTGAACACACACTGGGGCCACATACATTTCTGTGAAATTTCTTTTTATGCAAACAATCACAGTAAATTTAAATAAGCTTTCCTTTGTACTTAACAACAGATTCCCTACTGTTTCCTCTCAGAAAGACACCAAGTCTTTTTGATCTCATGTGGTAAGAAAGTGAATTGCTTAGGACTTTTTCAAGAGAGAAAAAAAAATCCAACTAACATTTTAAGCAGTCTGATATATTTAAACATACCACTGTTCTTTTTTATCGAAACTGGGGGGGGAGGGAGGAGGAATGATTGAGAGAACAAATCTTTTACAGAAAGATCAGTCAGAATTCCAATCCTATAATAACTTGTCATGATATCTACTTACTATCTCCTTTCATTTTTTAAGCTCAAAGCAATCTAACAAAAATTTCCTTGGCTGAATTGCTCATTCTGTCAGACAGCTACCTTGTTCAGCTTTCTTAATGTTTCCTATGTTATGTGCTTTAATGTTGTCTATTTCAGGTCTATAAGCTGTTTAGACACAGAAAGTAATCCCCAATCATTTCTTATTCAGTTAGTTCCCCAGAAACAGTTTCATATAAGATGTACACTTAGAGCATTTGTCATGCAAGCTAAGGAAAATGATGATTAACTTTTATGTATTTGTATTTTTAAATTGGTTGGGTTCCTTAACAGAACAAGCATTGACCAAAAAAAAACCAACATGAAGTTATTAGAACTACATAACCTCCATAAGAATAATTTCCAAAACAGGCTTATTCATACTTTCTAGTTGAGTAGAATGAAAGGGATGCCTCAACAGATACACACTTACAGCCTTAAGAGCAGCATCTAAAGCAATGTATTACAATAAGAACCTAACAGTACAGACAGCGATGCTATAAGCAATCATCAGCCAAGGAGGAAAGCTGTGTGGCAGCTAACACCACATAAAAACTACATTAAGAAATAAGAAGTGTTTTTTATTGATACATTTCACAAGGAGGAAGAAAAAAAACATCATTTATTCATGTATTCACTTATTCATGCATATGCTCTTACCTTTTCTTATCCACAGCTGGCAGAGGAATACTACTGCTTTTCCACTTAACTTTGACATTCTCCTGAAGAACTGTTCTATTCAACGCAATGAAATATCGTTCCAGGATAACTAGCCTCTGCTTTAGCCTCATAGCTGAAAGAGCTGTTGTTGCAGTTTGTGCAGCCAGAGTTTGTTGTTCCTTCACTAGTACATGAAGGCATTCCTTCAATTCATTCACATCTAAGAATCAGAGGAAAGTATCATTTTATGAGTGTTCAACTTTCATATATACTGTGTCAAGAAAAATCAAGACAAACTGAAAACTCTGAACCAACCAGAAGTCTAAGCCTCAAAATGTAGTGAAACTCATTGTTACCATACCTAATGCACACATCTCTTACTCACAGTATTTCATAATCACAATCAGAATAGCTGTTTAGGGAAGTATCATCAAAACTATTGCTGTGAACACATACGAAGTTTCGTATTTTATGCCACAGAAAATATTTATGCACTAAAAGTTACCAAATTCTTATCATCATCTGACCTCAGAGGTCGACTTGTCTTAAGTGCAAGCAACCACCTTACAAGTCCTCGCAAGGATACACTTCCATTTTGAACTGATACACATTATCTTAAGTTTCTCACAAGTTACAAAGCTGCTCTCAGAAGCTCTAGGATCACTGCCAAGTGTTGCTGAATTTTTGAAAAAAATAATGTCAGAAATTTAAGATGCTTTCAAATACTTTTGGCAAGTAAAAAGACCAACAACAGAGAATCAGTTCTTCGATAACCAGAAAAAACAGCTAGCAGCTCAAAGTTCTAGTATTCTAACAGCACATAGTATCAAGCACAGTGTCAAGCACCAAAGAAAAAAAAAGGAATTGTGTAGTTTTACAATTTTTTGTGTTCTTTGTAGCATGGGAAAAACATCAACAAAATGTATGTTTGGAAAGGTTCATAGGTATGCTTAGAAGGGCTCTTTTCAACCTTTTTGTTCACAGTCTGATCACTGGGCCACCCTACCCTGCTTTGCACCAAGCCAATTAACATTTGCTGCCTTGCTGTTAAACAAAGTACCTTTGTTTAACTGACACCTGACTAAGGGGTACCAAAAAAACCCCTATCTGCATGTATTTAACAATGTTTGTGAGAAGATGGGACACAACCTTAAAAAAAATAAACAATCCACAACAAAACAAACCACAGAAATCAACACCTTTTTTTTTGTGTGTGTAACAGATGCCTCCAGGAAACAAAACTTTAGAGACTACTGTAAGCGCGCCTAGAGTTGAAAATTTTATCTAAGTATAATGGGTTTTGCAGCTACATCCCTATAAAGTACTTTGAAGTTTTGTCCTCACTCTGCAATGCATCCTTGCTACCCCAGCAGAGAATTCAAGTGGCCTTCTCTGCCACCAGATCACATTGCAGTCACTTAGCCATCACTCCAGCCTGTTTTTAACATTGCTACTCACATTTCACTGTTTCATAACTTGTTAGATTCCTTTCCTTGAGACAATTTACACCTTTCCACCTGACTATAAAGAACAACTTTTTTCAACAATACATTAATAAGCATTTCTTGCAATTTAGACCTTAAAAAGCACAGCTATTACAGACATTTATATCACGACTCAAGCAGCATACAAAGAAGCCACACCAACTTAAATACCAGCCCTACAAAACTCTTGAAGAACTCTATAGCACATTTGAGTATCAGCAAGTTCCATACATACAACTACTTCAGATCACATTGTAAATCAACATATAAATAGAACAGATGTATGCCAAAGGCATGTTTGATTTGTTTGGTTTGGCTTTTATAATGTTCCTTAACGTTGTGGCCGTGTTAAGTTTACTTGGAAGGTTTAACAGATACCCAGTCTGAACCTCTAGTATATCTCCAGATAGGTCAACCAAATTTTTGCTGGATTGCTAAATACCACTACTTTGAGGAAAAAGTCTCAGTTACAAAGTGTTTGCATTGCTCAGAACAGCAAAGTATGACTTACACAAAATGCCACATTCTGAGGCTGTTGCTGTAACCTTAGGTGTGCCTTACCCTTTGCTTTTCCTAACAGAACATGGTCAATACTGACATGCAGGTTTCATATTCACCCTAAACAAAGCATCAAAACACATAAAAATAAGGGTTTGGGAGGCTTTTCTGCCTTTCCTGAACACCAAAGTCCTATAATCTCTGAATACAACCAAGATACAACAATGAAGTACGAAACTACCATACTCTGCACCACAAAGAAAAATATTGCTCTTTTTGGTAACTGATCTCACTCTGCAGTCATTCTCCATACCATGGGCTCATGTATCTATGTGAAAAAAGTAAGTTCAGTCAATGAAGAAAAACAAGGCACTTCCAACTAATGCACCTATGTTTGAGGAAGAGAAAAATCTATCTTTGGTGATACAGAAATCAACCATTAGGTGCCAGATTCAGCAGAATCTATAAAATAATACAGAGCTACAGCAGTCACTATTCCTTCCTGACTTGTAAGTTATCTAGATGTGTACACCCTCTCATGATCACTGAAGAGCTAGATGAAAAGGTCCTTCATTTCAAAATAATGTGTTTATTAAATTTGTCAGGGGGACTACAGAAAAAAAAACACTTAGGATGTGCACAAGATGCCTCTGCCAGAAGGCTACAACTGCATGTTTCAAACCACCTTTCAATCAACCAAAGCACTGCCATTACCAGCATCCCAGGCATTCTGATGCGGTAGGTGACACTACTGTATGAACGCTCAATGCTCTGAAAATAGAATCCTGTGGAAGCACATATCATTTATGCACATCCAGCAGTATCAATTTTAAAGCTGTCCATTGTTTACACACATGATACTGTCTCTCTGCAGAAAGTGAAAAAAAAAAAGCCACCAACCAAAAAAAAAACCCCAAACTCCACTTTGGTAGCAGCACCTACAAAATTAATTCCCAATTTGTCATCAGTACACACTGAGGGTAACCTGTAAAATACTCAACATCAAACTTTATAATCCAAGAAGACAAATGGCTTACCTGACCAAAAAATAAAATAAAATTGAATTACTGTAGGGTTTAAATGGTTCAAAGTTTCAATTCCATTTTAGTACAAGAAGAGCCCACAGTTTGGACTGTACAACATTTCACAAAACAAAAAACTCACAATAGCATTTTCTGAAGGGATTTAAAAAGCACATTATCTTGCTTTCTTGTCAGTGAAGTAGAGAGCAACAAATAAAATCAGGTATGTTTCTGGCTGCAGCAGAGATAGACAAGAAGAATACCATTTTGTGCTAAAATTTATCATATCTCTTCTTCCCCTCAACAACTAACACATTTTCACTAATTAATTCTTTCTGCAGAAATTCTCTGCACTAAAAGAAAAAATAATACCATTTAACCTAGATTAGCTGACAGAGCAGAGTTAAGAAGTGACATGTTTAGGTTATGCCAGAAAAAGAAGGGGTGCAAAACAAGCTGCCAAAGACAACAGTTTCTTGAAGCACCTCAGCCACAGCCAGATGACTAACTGGGCACGAGTTTAAGACAGGTAGCCTATGCAAGGCATGTTTGCTCCCATTTTAGCAGTTTAAATAAATAAAACACCCACTTAATTATTTCTTAATGCTTATTTCATTAGCTCTTGTAGGGAACACCACAGGCTTCTAACTGGTAAAGAAAGGACCTTAAAAATATCAAAATCAAACTGAAAAATTTTCAAGGACTTTGGTTGAGTCACAAGCTTTCGTAAAGGCAAATATAGCCATTAACAGTGCAGAGAGACTTCAGATCTAAAAACTCAAGACATTTCAAAGAGAATTTGGCAAGAATTTACTGTTATAATGAGCACACATTCCTGTCAGCAGCAGAACTAACATGCTCTAATTTCCTAGAGTTTTTTATATTCTGTCTCCTTTCTCGCCTTCCACTACACAGTATTTCCGCCAGACAAAAAGCATACAGAGGATGCAGTTGGCTTGGCTTAACAGGCATCTAATGATCTTGCAAGCCCTTGCCACAGAATGAGTGCATTCAGAAGTTACAGGGAAAATACAAAATATCTTATCACATACACATAATTTTCCTCAGAAATACAGCTCAACATATTCCAAGAATTACTTTATACCAGCAAAGAATGTAATTCCTAAAGGGTGTTTAGCTTCTATCTTCCTTCTCTCTGCTCCCTGTTCAAAAGATGAACATTAGCAGACCTCATCTTATTTGTATTCGGTAAGAGAAATAATGAATAGTTGCATGCACATTCAGAATGCATCTCATTATGTGGCTGGGGCTTATATTGTGAGCAGAACTTGTTGGAACTGATGCTCAAAATAGCAAGAACTGAGACTCCTCTGTGTGTAAAAATACTTGGGAGCCGGACAACAGCTTTCAAGTTGGGGGAGGAGGAGAGAGGACACAAGTTAAAATCTGTTCCAAGAAAGTAAAAACAGAGATGAAGGAGTTCTGAGAAATATAACACAGAGGAGGTCAAATTTCATCCTCTGACTGATCCATTCTTTTATCAGAACTTCTAAATCTAAACTTAAAAAAAAGATCAGGAAACACATTTGAAGAAGAAAATGTGAGACAAAATGCCTTTTTTTTTTTTGCAATGCCATAGCTGCTTTTAATCACTTTTGTACACAGTACAAATTTAGATTTAATCATGTAACTAATAGCCCTTACAGAATGAAAGCTCTGCATTGTGATAACTCTCTCACAAAACAAGCAGAAATATCTGACTGCTGTTCATTGTGACACGTATCTCAACAAAATCTCATGGGTAATTTTAACCTGCTCGGTTAGGCATTGGCTCTAAAGGAATTCTTAGTAAAATCAGCTACAGTAATATCAGAAAAACAAGAGGCAGCACTGTCTGTAAACTAGCTCTCACTCATACACAAGGAAACCCTAGAAATGCTACATCATGACAGATTTAACAACATAATAGCTTAATTCACTGCTAACATAAACCAGATCTGACTACACAAGAAAACCATATCCTATTTCAACTGTACATTGTTTATTTATTTAGTGATATTTGCATTATTTCCTCATTTACTTTTTGTCCTACATGGAAAACAGAAGAGCAGCATTGCTATTAAAACTTCCATGTAGTTCTAGTCAGACAGCAATTAACCAGCTGAACAATGTCTACTTTTTAAAGAAATAAAAATTACCTGACCTCAAGTGGTATGAAATAAAAACTATACCCACAGTAAAAGCAAGTTGACTACACCATTTTAAGCTCTGAGATTTAACAGCAAGAAAAAAAAAATCCACAAATAACAATCAAAAACCCACATACAACCAATTTCAAAAAAATAATTTAAAAAAGACCAGGATGCATCCGAAAGGAAAGCTGCACTTTTGGGTGAAGCCAAAAAGCATTCAAATCTGATTTTATAGCTTCAAAGACATGGTGTGTTGAAGACATTTCTAAACACCCAATGGTGATATATACTAAATGTTAAGAGCTAGAACCCTTAACACTGATAGAGACACATATGGAATGAATCAAGGCATACAAATGAGCAGCCAGTACACAACCAGGAACAACACAGACATTTGTATAGATTCCTCTGCTGTTCCATATTTGCATAAACTGTGTGGAAATGAGACAAATACTGAGGTCGTTAGGACTGTCGGTACTACATTAGTAAAGATAATTGCCTGCATAGTTTTTGCAACTGACAGAGAAGTGAGCAACAAAATCATAGATGTACACTGATCAGCAAGGGAAAAAAAATCCCAGCTTTTACTGTTACAAGTACTCCAAACAACCTTACACTCAAGAAAGAGACCTTTACATTACAGTAAAGCAGATTCAAGAAGAAATCGATCCACTATCATGGAAGCTATGCTGCCATGGAAGTTTGTCTTTGACAAACCGTTTCTCTGCCACCATGGAATTTTGCCTCCAACAGACTGTTTCTCTACTCCCTTTTCTTTGCATTCAAACACCCATGCAGTTCAGACACTGCTGAGTGCCTACACCTGTGCCAACTCAAGGCAGTCTCTTCAAAACAGAGCCTGCACAAACAAAGGTGAAGCAGCAGTCTTACTGGTAAATAAACACACAATCTGGTAAGAATCAGATACAAGGAAGATGTTTTAAAGAAACACTCAGCACAAGTTAGCCTAAAAATGAGTCAGAGTTGAACATGAAATAAATACTAAAATTCAAGAGGAAAGGAAATACATTTTCAAATCAAGTAATGATTTACTCATGTATTTATTACTATCTTACACATTTTTACAGTACCTGGCATAAGAAGACATTTTAATTTTTTTTTTTAAAGCTATGATCTCTTTGCCCTGTTCTGGCAAAAAAGTGATCTAGTATAAATTATAACTTGAGAAAGCATTCTGCTTCTCTGGACTACAAAACACGTGTGGGGTTGGAGTGGGGCAAAAATTACTGACCACTGACACAATTTATCAACAGATTTTTTTGTGTACTCTCACAAATCTCTCAGACCAAAGAGGAAGGGACATCACATGGCCCCCTGACCTTCATAAGCTATTTTTAGAGTAAGTATCCATGTATGTGCACCAATAAACCATATTAAAGCACTCAATGTAAATATAAGATAGCAAGTTATTTCTTTCTGAAAATGCCAAACACACATATATTGCCTTTTTATAAAAAAAAAAAAAAACCACACACCAAAACCCTTTCTTTTTCTTAAGAAATAATTGGAGAATGAACTTAAAGGCCATGTCTCATTCTACACACCTTGGTGAGTTGGGAGACATTTGGTAAGATGGTGAAATATCTGTCATTTAGATTACCATTTTTAAAAATAGTCTTGCTTTATTATTGAGCAACAAACACTATGTAAAAACACAAAAGTAATGTGACCCTCATCTTGCACATCTTCAATGCATTCAGTTCTCATTCCTCCTTTCACTGTAGTGGAAACTCTTCATTCCTGCTGCAAAAACTCCTTCCCACTACTAGAGAGACAGCAAGTCCATCTGTCCTCTCATCCTCAAGAAAGGAGAGCAAGCTGGCTGGCACAGAGCAGAGGACAGCAGACTGTGGCTCTACAAAAATCAGATTCCCCAGCAAACAGGGCTACACAGATAGAGATTCTGGTGCTGAAAAGACAATACTTTCCCCAAGGATCTTCAAGTTTTTTCTGCATGAGGGGAAAGGAAAAGAGGCACACCAGATGTCTCCAAGGTTTGTACATGCCGACATCTGAATCAGAAGATATCATGCACCAGAACTACAAAACAAATCACTGAAGTGAAGCTTCTTCTAATCTGCTGTTTTTAAACATGGACAATTTTATACAACGAATTGCTGCTCTGCAGTATCAACAGCAATGAACATCAACTGGCTTCAATATGTAAAAAAAAAAAATCAGGGAAATAGAGAGTTATACACGAAGATGTTAATACAACAGCAATGAACATCAATTGGCTTCAATATATAAAAAAAAAATCAGAGAAATAGAGAGTTATACACGAAGATGTTAATACAAAAACAACTTTCTGCTGTCATCATAGATGAGATTACTGTCAGCAAAATTCA
Organism: Pogoniulus pusillus; assembly: GCF_015220805.1. Classification (NCBI taxonomy): domain Eukaryota; kingdom Metazoa; phylum Chordata; class Aves; order Piciformes; family Lybiidae; genus Pogoniulus; species Pogoniulus pusillus. The sequence goes on along the minus strand of NC_087268.1, from coordinate 22,769,458 downwards.
GGATGGACAGTTAATTGAAGTAACAATTTCAGCCTTCCTCTTATGATTCACTCTGTCAGATAATGAAACTGCAAATAAAAATCACCTATTAAACCTTTATTGCCTGCAGAAAATTCAGGCTTCAGAAACTAAACAAATTCTTTTTAATGTCTGCAACTGAAAGTAGGTATTCTGAATACATCATAACATTTCACTGTATCACTGCATTGCCCCAAGTCAGTTTATCATTCATTCAAGTAGCATGAAAGGTGCAAACTGACTCTTCAAGTCATGAGTCTAATTTAAGGCAATTATAGTAAATGTTTAACTTCAATCACAGTTAACCACTTATCCAATTTATTCCATCAACCCAACAATAGCATCTGCTAGCAAGTACATTTCATCCAATTACTTCCTGATGCTACAAAAGCAGTGATCAATATATAATACATAGTCGGTAAGTCAGAATGACCAAAACACCTTTAATACCTGGTTGTTTGCCCCACACCCAACTCTCAACAATTGATTTGGCCTTGTAAGTGGGCAGTGGAGTCTCTTCTTCATCTTTCTTTTCTTTGTCATTTTGTTCTTCTTTTTTTGATGCAGTTTGGCATTCAGTGCTATCATCTACAGCAAAAAAAAAGGGAAAACAAAAAAAGAGCAGTTAAGCTAATTCCTCCTTGAATTCCATCTCAGATTAGAAATGCAAAGGTGAAATGTCCAGCAATAGTGCCTGTCAATACAGGACTGTATTTTACCAGTTAACTGTCACAGGTGCTAGGTCTCATGCTACATTTTGTAAGACAGTGACCTTAGAATTCAAACATCATTGCTGTAACCTCCTAGGGAGAAGGAACATTTAATATCACAAAGGATGCACTGTAAATCAGAATTTGCTCACAGCTATCCTCATTTCTATAGTATTTACTTGGTTTTATATTCCATTTCCACCACAAAGAGAATTTTTTTTAATAGCAATTGCCTTCATTTTGAAAATCAAGGAGAGCTATAAATTGGCATTTATACTAATTTCATGCAGCAGTATTGCAACATTTGTAACACATCCAGCATCTTAGTAATTACTAGTAAGTAATGAAAATAATACCACCGTTTTCAGCACAAGAAGCAAAACAGCATTTGCAGTCCTTTTCAGATTACTTTCATAAAGCCAGAACACAGACATTAGTCACTTCTCTCCATAATCAAAGGCTGCATCAAAGTCCCAATTTTCTAAACACAGTAGAACTAGACAGCTGGAAGTCCTTCCTATTCATAATGGGGATACAGAATCTCATATCTGTACTTCCAGCCAGTTCAATGCACAAGATTGCCTTACAATTAAGGGCCGCATTGGCAACTCCTTCTCTCACTTCTCAAAATAGCCACAAAAATTTCTCAAGTCCAGCATTTGAAACTAAGCCATGAAGAATGTAGCTCCAGACATTTACACAAGGTTCTTAAAAATGACTGGTCCTCAATTCCAACATGCCCATCTAGTCTACAGAGACTCCCCATCAAAATCTCACAGCCACAAGCCAGAAAAGCATTGGAACTTCATTGTCCTATGTCAGGCCTCGCACCTAAATCATGTGCATTTGTACCAGCATACTTCACAAGCCAACAATAAAGCAAGCTTACAGCTGCAGCCAGCCACAGCACATCAGACTGCAGCCTGCCTGAGACTCAGCATTAGTCTCCTTGAAGACCAAAAGCTCTCATTAACTCAGAACACACAAAATGCACCTATCACAATGTACAAAAACATTCAACTATTCTTTCCATTTGGCCTGAAGAAAAATGAATGCACGATCTTGTAACTGGATCTGTGATTGCCTCCTAAGTTAAGCTGTAGACAATAGCACCTCCTAAAGTAAGTTTTAAAGGTGCCTTAATTATATAATTAAAGCCAGTGGTTTCTAACATGTACAAACACTAGTGCTCACAAAATGGTAGATGAGACGTGTAAAGCATCTGGCACTGTCCCACATGATGTCCTGGTCCCCACATTGGAAAAGACTGGACTTGAGAGGAGTGGACCACTCACTAGGATAAGGAACTGGCTAGGTGGGCACAGAGAGCTGCATGTGACAGCTCAGTATCCCAACTGAGACCAGTGCTAAGTGGCATCCATCAAGTATTGGTACTGGGTGCATTGCAGTTAAACACTTTTGTCAGCGACATGGACAGTGGGACTACACTCAGCAAGTCTGCAGATGACACCAAGCTGTATTGTGCAGTTGACAAACTGGAAGGAATGGATGTCATCCAGACAGACTTGGACAGGCTTGAGAGGTGGGCCGATGCCAACTTCACAAAATTTAACAAGACCAAATGCAAGGTCCTACACCTGGGTTGGGGCAATCCTGGGCTGGGAGAAGAGTGGCTTGAGAACAGTCTCGAGGAGAAAGACTTGGGGGTGTCACCTGATGAAAACCTCAACATGAGCTGTCAACAAGCTCCTGAAGCTCAGAAGGCCAACCATACCCTGGGCTGCATCCAAAGAGTATAATCATCAGGACAAGGGAAGTGATTCTCCACCTTTACACTCTGCTCTCATGAGACCCTACCTGGTCTACTGTATTCAGTTCTGGTGCCCCCAGTGTAAGGAGGACATCAAACTGCTGGAGTGGGCACAGAAGAGGGACACAAAGATGATCACAGTGCTTGAGGACTTCCCTTTTAGGGACAGGCTAAGAGAGCTGGGGCTGTTCAGCCTGGAGAAAAGACAGTTCCAAGGAGACCTTACAGCTACCTCCCAGTACCTGAGAGATGCTACAAGAAAGCTGGGGAGGGATTTTTTACAAGAGTTTGTTGTGACAAGACAGAATGGATTGACGTTTGAGGAAGGTAAGTTTATACTGGATATTAGAAAGAAATTCTTTACAGTAAGAGTGGTGAGACACTGGAACAGGTTGCTCAGGGAGGTCATGGATGCTTCCTCTCTGGAGGTGTTCAACACCAGGTTGCACGAGGCCTTAGCAGTCTCTTCTAGTGGAAGGTGGCACTGCCAATGCTAGGAAGGGTGAAGCAAATGATCTCCAAGGTCCATTCCAACCCAAACCATTCTCCGAATAAGACCGAAGGAGAACAGGAAAGAAGGGGAAATAACTGCAGCATGCACACTGTGGTTGAGATTGTGGACTAGGAAAGGCATCGCAAAGTCGCTTGAGAAAAGTGAAAAGCAGTCTGGACGGTACAGCAGTCATCACCACAGTAACACATGTCCAAATTCTGACTGAATTCAGCTGTTTCTATTCCAAGGCACAAGCAAATACAATTACAGGCACAGGTTCAATTACAAAAGTTAAATCAGTGACTAAAGACCCCATTTAGACTCAATAGTTCAGAATATTCTCACAGTAACACCATAATCTCACTGCTTCTCCACTCACCCACACATCTAGAGGCCTACTTTGCAGGGTCTGTGATTTTAGTTAGTGAGTAGAAAGTGTTAGTGTTGTGCCAAGACACTACACTTCAAAGGCAACTGTGAGAAAACTTGTAACACTGATTAAACAAATCCTTGGCAAAGGATGACAGCGAAAGGCTATGAACTTAATTATTTTGCATAACTCCTTACTGCAAATCCAGAAGGATCCAAGTTCAGGTGGAAATCAAGCTTCATATTGAATAAAAACAACCTGAACACACAAATCCACAAGAAGGACTCTGAGATCACCTTGCAATCAGTGACTTGATCATTGACAATCCCAAACCTGTTGTTTGGACAATTAAGCCACTTAATTGTTTTAACTTTCTGAAGCTGTGTCAGTGCAAGTCCTTACTGGGACACTGGAAAAAGAGAGGCAAATGTTCATTTCGCCAAACAGTTCCTAGACTCCAAGAAAGGTAGACACTGACTGGTAGTGAAAACCAACATGGCCACAACAGTGTAACATTACCCTGAAACAGCTTTCTCTTAACTATGTTTAGGTTTACAACCTTAAGCCTTCAAGCTGAGGCAGGTATACTTAGTCAAAAGTGAACAATCAAAGTAGGCATCCTCAGTTAAAAGGCAGCCCTCAAACCAAAGTGCAGTAGCTCACCATATGTGCTCTATCTTGCACAGCAATAGCCTAATCCTGTATGAAGAGGGCAAAAAGAAGCAACTAAAGGTGGAATTTACATGTTGCATTTAATGAAGAAAATAGCTGACACCACACAGTCACTTCCAACAGCTGTTACAGTATAATCTCGTACTGCTCTTAAATGCCAATGAAGAATCCCTTAGTAGAACAGTTGGAACAGTTTCCCAACAGAAGTTGTCAGTCAAGAAAAAACTTGAGCAGTGTGCTTTAGGCAAAGGCTGCATTTTACAACCACTCTAAAATAGTATTTGATCATCTCAGATCCAGGAAGTATTTCCGCTGTAATACACAATAATACTGTGATTCTTGTCAAAGACTATTTATTTTACCTGTATGCGTGCACTTCAACTGATAGCTCTTTGTGCAGGAAGGATCCATGCCTAACATTTACAAACCATATTTACACAGCCTTTCAGGTGCAAGAGTCCAGAGAACAGAAGATTATTATCTCCTAATCAGAAACAAAAGTTTTCTTTCTTCCCTGGCATACTGTTTGTTAAAATTAATTCTTTCTACTCTCTGATGAATATTAACAAAGCATTTCACATTTAGGAAATGAAATTGTCCAGCAGAGTGACTACAGACCTTCCCCTGTCCTGCAGAAGAGTACTATAATCCATAACTAAGCACTGAATGATTGAGCTGGGTACAGCAAATGAAGCCAAGTTGGGGGAAGCAGAAAAGAAGTACAGAAAAGAGGCACTTCTCAGTTTTAAGAAGTTCCTTCCTACACAAAAAAGAAAGGAGGCTCTATGTCTGATTGTTACTATGATTTGATACCTCTGTGGTCTGAAACGCAGCCACAACAACCAAATCCCACATATTGTTTTTATCATAAAGGTTTGGTTTCTGACAGCCTCTCTGGAATCACTTGTGGCATTAAGTATTCACAGCTGCAACACCAAATGAGGTTTGTGGATTCAATGGAACTAGACTGACACAGATCCAACTCTCAGGAAGCCCACAGTGCTTACCAAAGGCAGGCACGAAGCTGAATATTTTGTATTTTTGCCCCAGAACTTAAAACAGTTAATAACCACCTACACAGACATTGGAGAAATGAACAATTAAAAACTGGAGAAAAAAAGAAAAAAAAGAGAGAGACAGACCTGACCAGTCCATGATTATATGTCTTAAAAAAATATAGCGATGGTTCTCTAACAAAAATTTAGTAAGAATAACATTATTGAATAGTTTTTTTATTATTTCCAGTACATTTCACCGTCCCTGAAGCTGTTCAAGGCAGGACTGGACGTGGCACTTGGTGCCATGGTCTAGCCTTGAGATCTGTGGTAAAGGGTTGGACTTGATGATCTGTGAGGTCTCTTCCAATCCTAATAATACTGTGATAGCTTCCACTATACAAGATATAAATTTCATCCAGATTTCCTGAGGGCACCCTTATTATCTTTTAAGTACAAGACAGGCTGCAAGTGCACCTGTATTTGGACATCACTACTGTCACAGCTGTGTCCTCAGATGATACTTGGAAACATGCAAACACATTCTGCTGAAGGCATTTATCAAGTATGTTTCTTTGAAAGTGCCATGAAGAAAAAACAAAGAGGTTATTTGTCGCATACTGCAGACTGCTTGCTGAAGTTGAGGCAAATGGACTTATGGACTCCATATGAAGTGTAAATGTAAGCCGTTTAATACACAAATCAGAAGGCTTTTTATACTGTTACAGGATTACATGTCGACTTCTAATTGGTCCATGCTACACATTTTTGTGGTTTAAAGCATAATCATTAATAGATACAAAAGTATTTTAACAAGCAGTACGTGTTCTCATACACCAGACTGATGTCCAAGTCCTCCGCTCTAAGGTATGTCCGTGACTGATTTACTACTTTGTTTTCTTTGCACAGCTGCACGACAAGGACACAACATCCTCAGGCTAACCTTGCTTTTGCACAGCACAGCTGCATGACTTGGACACAGCATCCTCGGGCTGACCAATGTTTTACCTGCTGTGCTCAAGTCACTTACATATTGACTGCAAAGCAACAGCCCCTACAAATGCACCCACAATTATTCCTAACCAAATGTTAGAGAAAAAAAAATATACACTACTTGCATATTCTCTCTAGAGAGAAAAGGAAAAGGAATGCTTTTCACTATCACTATCATGTTCTTCCAGCCTGTTGCCACTGCTGATATCCACTGGAAAAATGAAGTGCCTCTTCTGAGCAGCTCGGTCAACATCAAAAGAGAGCTCAATCACTAGTGAGGCAGGGATGCTAAAAAGGATGGGCATAAATCAAAACTTCTTAAAGCAGACTGAATAAAAAGAACTCTATGTCACCAAATTTATCAATTTAGCAACATAACCTGAACACTGAAATTAGTATTTTAATATATCACTTTTACATTAAAAGTATTGGGGTTTATATAAATCCACTACTTGTACATACTTTTCCCACTTCTCTTGAAATACACTGGTAGATCCTTTATGAAAAAAAAAGCAGCTACCAACTAAACAGACTGAAATACTCAAAATTAATATAATAAAATTAAAGTCTAAAGCTGCAAGTTCAGAGGTGCAAAGTGACCACCAACTTTTCTCATGCCATGATTCAAAGCAGCCTAATGGAACAAAATACAGTCTGGTTGCACTGAACAAAAATAGTCTTAATTAGAATTTTTTTTCTCAAAGCTCAAGTCTAGTAAGCAAGATGGTTTTATTTTACCACTCCAATAGGCCAGCACAACGGCAACTATGAAGAACAGCTTCACTCCAAGAGAATTCATACATGAATTAAAAGACGCAAAATCTCAACCAGCAACACAATAAGGAGATACAGTCTCAAGTTGTGCCAGGGGAGGTATAGGCTGGATGTTAGGAGCAAGTTCATGACAGAGAGAGCGATTTGCCATTGGAATGGGCTGCTCAGGGAAGTGGTGGAGTCGCTGTCCCTGGAAGTGTTCCAAAACAGACTGGATGAGGCATTTAGTGTCATGGTCTAGTTGACTGGATAGGGCTGGGAGATAGACCTCCAAGATCATCCAGTCCAACCTATTCCAACCTGGCTGATTCTATTATTCTATTTAATTTTTTAGATCACTGTGGCTTTTCAGGAAATGGATGTTTTAGATGCACCTATGTAGAAAAGCATTGACACTCCAGACATGAAAAGGAACAGATGTGATCTCTGCTAAATAATACCTACATTTAACCCCTCCAGAAGAAGGCAGAGGCAAATTTATAGTTTTAATTTTTATCTTTGCTACACATTATTCAACTCTACCTTAATTTGCAACAAATTAATTTTCCCCACATCAAGTCTATTTCACCCATGACAATAAAAAAAATTATCTCCCTGGCCTCACCTCAACCCAGAAGCTTTGCCACTTTATTTTCTCCGTTCATCCTGTTGAGGAGGGGCAGCAAGAGAGAAGCTGGGGGGTGGGGGGGGTGCAGCTAATTACAGTCAACACACAATATAGTACTAGAAACCAGTGGCAGTCTTGTTTCAACCAAACACAAAAGGAAATCAGAACACCACAGATAAAAGCAAGCTACCAAACTTTACAGCTTGGCCCACTGATATTTTAATCTAAACAAAATCCCTTATTTCTATAGTAAACCATTGGAATTTCTGGGGTTCTAAGTAACAGCAACCTACGGCCTTTAACACTTCATACCTTTTTGATCTTTCAAAGTTATAGAGCCAGACAGCATTAAAAAAACAACACACAGCCACCTCAATATCACTATGAGTAAGTTTCCCACATGTGGAGGACTATGTGAAGTCACAAGTGATTGAATTGCCTAGCACTTCTATTTTTTCTATTTCTCTCCAAATTTTTGGATCATATAGATTGCATTTTCCTAGTTGATATTTCAACGATTCCCCTAAAAACAAAACCCAATTATATCATGATATCTTTCTATAAGCTTTCTCAGAATTACTGAAAGCACGATAGCACCACTAACTAATTCTCTGTGTTATAAGGATACTGGAAGAATAGTCTTCTGTCAAAATCCAGCATAGTTACAGCTCGAAAAACAATGGTGCCCAGTGATTAATATTAACATTAATAGATGAGGGGCGAGCAACTAATGTCATTTACCTGAACCTGAACAAGCTCTCTGACACTGTCCCGCACCACATCCTGGCATCCAAGCTGGTGAAACATGGGCTTGCTGGGTGGACCACTAGATGGATAAAGAACTGGCTTGATAGCCACACCCAAACAGTGGCTGTCAAACAGATCCATGTCCAAGTGGAGGCCAGTGACAAGCAGAGTCCCTCAAGTATCAGTCCTGGGACCAATCTTGTTCAAAATCTCTGTCAGTGACATGGATAGAGGCAGTGAGTGCACCCTCAGTAAGTTTGCTAACGACACTAAGATCTGTGTTGCAGAAGACATGCTGGAGGGAAGGGATGCCATCCAGAGGGACCTGGACAGGCTGCAGAGGTGGGCACAAGCCAAACTCATGAGGTTCAGCAAGACCAAGTGCATGGTCCTGCATCTGGGTTGTGGCAATCCCAAGCACAAATACAGCCTGGGCAATGACTGGCTGGAGAGCAGCCCTGGGGAGAGGGACCTGGGGTGCTGGTGTACAAGAAGCACAACATGAACCAGTAGTGTGCACTCACAGCTCAGAGGGCCATCCAGGTTCCTGGGCTGCATCACGAGAAGTGTGCCCAGCAGGTCGAGGGAGGTGATTCTCCTCCTGTACTCCACTCTGCTGAGACTCCATCTGGAGTACTGCATCCAGTTCTGGAGCTCCTATTATAAGAGGGATGTGGAGATGCTGGAGTTGTGTCCATAAACGGGCCACAAGGATGATCAGAGGGCTGGAGCACCTCTCCTATGAGGACAGACTGAAAGACTTGGGGCTGTTCAGTCTGGAGAAGAGGAGGCTCCCAGGTGACCTTATTGTGGCATCCTAGTATCTGAAGTGGGCCTACAAAAAAGCTAGGGAGGGACTTTTTAGGCTATCAGGTAGTGACAGGACTAGGGGGAATGGAACAAAGCTGGAGGTGGGGAGATTCAGACTGGATCTGAGGAGGAAGTTCTTCAGCACGAGAGTGGTGAGAGCCTGGAAAGGGTTGCCCGGGGAGGTGGTTGAGGCCCCATCCCTGGAGGTGTTTAAGGCCAGGCTGGATGAGGCTCTGGCCAGCCTGATCTAGGGCAGGATGTCCCTACACATGGCAAGGGGGTTGGAACTAGATGATCCTTGCAGCCCCTTCCAACTCTGGCTGATTCTATGATTGGACAAGGAATAGGTACAAGCCAGGACATAAGAGGTTTCACCTGAAAATGAGGAGACACTCCTTTACAGTGAGGGTGGTGGAGCACTGGAAGAAGCTGCCCAAAGACTTGTGGAGTCTCTTTCTCTGGAGACTTTCATAACCTGCCCTGATGTGTTCCTGTGAGGCCTGCCACAGGTGATCCTGCTTTGGCAGAGGACCTGGACTCAATGTCTGAAGGTCCCTTCCAATCCCTACCATTCTATGGTTCTGTTAATGCACATGTAGCATAAGAAAAGAAAATTGCATCCATTTCCTTTGCAAGGCATGTATTTACTATATTGTCTTTATTATTATTGCAAGTGTTTGCTATCTTTCTGCCATGTGAAAGCAATGCATTGACTCATCATACCATCACCACCTCAATATCTCTGTCACGAGCTGTCAACAAATGTGAAAGCATTCACCACAGTTCTTTTAAAGGATGACCCTTCCCTTCTCTCCATCAAGTTTATGATATCGTTTAGTAATACATAGAAATTTATCCAATCCTAAGAAAAAATACCACACTACCTCTATTTTATAGGCAGCTGTTGTAGTAGCCTTTCTGATAAGATTAGCTGCATTTTACTCCAGTGTGAACATTAACATTCAAAATGGCCAGCAGCAAAAACAGAACCAAAAAGTTTTCTGACTCTCAAATTGTTACAGAATCATCAAATCATTGAGGTCGTAAATTACCTTTAAGATCAAGTCCAACCATAACCCAACTACTGTGACCACTAAACCAAATCCTGTCACATCTACATGCTTCTTGAACACCTCCAAGGGCAACCTGTTCCAATGCCTCAACCTCTCTCAAAGAAAGATTTCCAGATGTCCAAATTAACCTCCCCTGTCACAACTTAAGCCATTTCCTCTCATCATGGAGAGAAGCCATTTCCTCTCCACATGGAGAAGGAACCAACACCACTATGACAGTGCATAGCCACTCACAACTTCAACTATTTTTTATAGCTGCTTTCCTGTAAAAGTAACTTTTTAGTCAAAAAGACTTCCATCTCCACTCACAATTTTTAAAGACTTTTTTTTTGTACCTATGATTTACCTCTGTAAGGAATTGAGCATTACTGGTTTGAAAAGTCATGTTTATCCAACAGTACAGAAAGTAACAGAACATCATTACTACCAAAGATAGTATTTCCACCTTTCTCCTAGACATGACCTCACTTATTTGGGGTCACATACATTACTGAAAAGAACTTATGTGACCATCCAGGGAGCCTATTTCAGGTAAGTTAAATTTATGCTCAATAAGGAGTTAAAAGAGCACCACCACTAGAAAAAGCAAAAAAGGCAAGAGGAGAATAGCTCCATTTTGGCATAGTCCAACATGAAACAGAGTTCATGTCCACCAAAGTGATCTCTCTAAATACACATTACTCTGTGTGCAGGATTCAGAGTGTTTGAACTGCTCTCAGGTTCTGTGGTGGTTTAGTTGTTCTCTGCCCCTCAACCCAAGATTCACCAGACTAGCTCAGACTGCTGGAAGTAAGATGAACCACAGTATTTACAAGCATATATACATAATATTTACAATTATATACAAGTTAGAAGTAATAGAGAAATTCAAAATCCCTCCCGAGCAGCAGGGCTGCCCAGAAGGGTTCCCATTAACTCCCTCTCCTTCTTCCCACCTGTTGTTATCTCAGAAAATAATCAATATAAACCCTCATTTGAAAGCTTACGTGATTAATTCACAGATAAGCAGGAGTGAGATGCCAGAGATGATAAAGCGGTTAGAAAGAAATTACTAGATCAAGTTACATAGGTTTCATACAGAGGAGTAAAGGCAAAATGCAACCAAGCACATAGACCAAAGAAGTCATGAGAGACTTTGTTTGTATTTTGACTATTTATGTCCCTCAGCAGAACCAAGAAGTGATACAGACATCAGTATTACTTTCTTTTCACAGCCAATGATTTCATTTCATTAAAATATTCCAATTATCCCCAAACTAGCACAGGTATACTGGAGGACAGGAAAAACATTTTAAAAAATGCAAAAGCTAAGCCTTACATTCTCAGTCAAATTGCAGACAATTTTTAGCTGATCTTTAATTAACTCATGAAGACTGTAATAATTAGAAATAGCAGTATCTGCTTTAGTCCATTCCCTCAGTCCACTTCCTTTAAACAAGCACATCAAGCATACCAAACCAAAGGACACTGCCGAGCCTCTCTCATAACAACATATCCAGTTATGAAGTTTAATTTCGGAAGGCTGGGACAGATTTAAGCCTTCATTTGAAGGCTTAGACATCAGCCTTCTGTGCACTTTAAAGAGATCAGTTCCAACTGTATTTAATTCAAAACATAACACCCACAAATAGTACAGACAAACGATGATAAACCAGAGTTCTATGACAATACGAAATTTCATTTTCACGAGGAAAGAACGAATGTATGAAGAAAAACAACAACTTCAAAATCAATACCTTTTCTTGGAGGTAGTTCACCACTTTGCATTAGCTCTGTTCCAGGATATACAATCTCCCCATCTTTTACCATTTCATTCCACAAGCCACATAGTCCATCTCTTGTAAATGCAAGCTGTTAAAATAGTATGTTATACATAGTTACACATAACAATTTTCTCTCAAGCTAGCATTTAAAATACATCAAATTTTGTATTTTGTCCCTGAAGAAAGAAAACACAACCATCACTTAATCAGTGTATTCACTCTGTGTGTATATGACAGGAATTTCAAGATCTCAAATTCTCAAGATATGTTATTTTCAAACTAGAAGTGCAAAACAATTTTTATATAGGATCAAATACAGCAAGATGAACTTTCTTTCAGTGCAAAATTCTGATCCAGAACTATCCCCACATTCACGATGACATGCAATAATCAGGAGGGCATGGGGTGGGGTGTCCTTTTTGTCCTTCCAGAAGAACTCCTTAAGTCAGTCAAGCTACATCAAGTCACCAAACAGAGAAGTATGAAGAAAATCAATACAGTCCCCTCTCCATATCATCAACTTAGCAGCTGGGCACTCAGGTAGAACACATGGCATCAAGGAACAGACTCATAAGCATATTTAATCAGTTTAAACTGGTCCTGCTGTGCAAAGCATCTCTCACAACCCTCCCTCTTCCTTCCAGCTGCTACAATGCCTCCTCTTGCATGCAGCATAATGCATGTGTGTGATCATCTGCTGAAAGAGATTACGCAACAGAATAAGACTAAAACCAGCTGTGCCTGTGGGAACCACAAGGAGCCAACTCAGCCTCAGCCCAGGTCAGCTACCAAGCGAATTATATCTCCCAGGAAGAATCCTAGAAATCAGAATAATCTGTCTTCTAGTGTTATTCTCTACTCTACAGAATGCTGCAAAACAGGTGTCAACATCCCAAGTGAATTACATAATAAACATGGTATGATTTATAACTGTATAGCGTAAGGGAGGAGTACACTAAAAATCTGAACACCTCTAGCATATCAAAGTGGTGCAGTGGAGACAAAAAAAAAAAAACACTAATGAAGCTTATTCAGAAGCATCTTTGTGTTATGTAACTAGTATTCAAATCCAAAGTCTCTTAAATGAGAAGCAATACAAAGATGTTGCTTACACAACTGCAAAACATTTATCGTTACACACAGAAGTCCATTTATACTTTATTTTGATCTCCTTCCTAAAAAACATTCTAAGGATTAAAGATTATAGTTTAAGAGCCACAATCACCAGCAAGACAGTCATTTGCTGATCTACCTAGTATCAGTTAACATCAAGAATTAAAGGCAAGTTACATGTTTTGACACCACTGTAACACACTCAATCACCATGGCAGCTTCCTGACTTTGTATTGCATGTTTCACAAATTCCCTCCAACATGTATTAATTATTTTAATCACTTTTCTTCCAGTACCAAATATAAACTGACACACTGCATGTGTCAATTTATTTCCTGATCTCAGGGGGGTAAGAGGGGAAAAGAATTACAAATTTAAAAATGTCTAGCTCACAATGAAATGTGTTTTATCAACTGTGCAGCACCAGAATTACACTGTGATCACACTTTACCTTCCCTGTTCTTCAGATAAAGATACTGTATTTTTGCCCAAAGCTTCATATCTGCCTTAATTTTTTGAAAATTAGAATGTTCTGCAGTTAAGCTGCATTTCAACAAGAATAAAGAATTCAGCCATTTACTACTGGTTGAATTTCTTGCATTGTTTTCAGTCTGTAAGTATTTTTAAAATAACAAATGTTCACTTTTTCCTTCAGCAGATGTGATCATTTACTTCAATAGGGTACTTAATGTATTTTTCACTCTTTTTTTCTTCCAAAAATATCTAAATATACCTGCTTGAGGTTTCTTTGTTCATGTGTGACAAAAATAAGAAAAATAAATAAACATTCACCTGTTGAATACTACATTAAAATATAAGCTTGTAAAATGGTGACTGAGGCAACCCTCCATATGAGTTACTTAATAAATTTTTACAAAGTTAAGATTTTTGACTGGTAAACTGGCTTTTTGTACACTTTGGTTTACATTCTCAGATCACCTTGGTATGGAAGATTGTTCTCCCAGTCCATAAGCTTACAATATAAAGGCCTACATGCTTTGAATTCAAGGGCCTTCACAATGCAGCACTGTTCTATTCCATAAAACTTGTTTTCTCCAGTTTAACTTCTAATCCTTTCACATGGCACAAAAGTTCATCCAAACCTGCCAAAGCAGCTAAAACCTTAAAAAGTAAACAAATTTCTTCTGCCTTGGGTTTGGCGTTCAAACCCTTATCTTTGTCAGAGTACTTTTCTTGGTATGCTGCCTAAAGATAGAGCAACAACCAAGATCAGAATGCTCCCCCTCCTTCTCCTCATGTGGAAGCTCACACTGTAAGCAGTCTTCAGATAAACAATTTTGCTTTTATTCAGGTTGCAGTTCACATTTTGTCAGTGGTGTACGTTCTGGGAGAAGGGGAAGTGGGGACAGAAAAGAACACTGGACATTTTTTGTAGCCATAAACAAATCAACCAACTGAAAGAACAATTAAGCAGCACTATTTACAACCAATTCATCTGGCATCACAGTGGACAGCTCAATTCTAACTGTAACAATTTCACTATTAAGCTACTCAACATTCAGCAGACATAGTAAACAGCAAATTGCCACAATGATAGCTAAAAGTGAAAGAAAAACTCCAAGTCTTTAGCTGATAAATTATGCAAGTAATTTTATTCCATAACCATAATAGAAGCTTCACAACACCCTTTAGAGAAATACTTAACTTAAACAACAGAAACAGGGAGCAGTGGCAAGTATGCCAAAGAGTCACGCTGTGATCCAGCGAGATGCTGACAGGCTGGAGAAATGGCCTGAAAAGAAACTTACAAAGTTCAGCAAGACGAAGTGCAAAGCACTACACCAGGGGAGGAACAACCCCAGACAGCAGAACATCCTGAATGCTACCCAGCTGAAAAGTAGCTCTGCAGAAAAGAACCTGAGAATCCTGGTGGGCACTGAGTTGAAAGTGTCAGTAACATGCCCTTGCCGTGAAGGTTAATGGGCATCCCGAGCTGCACTAGAAACGTTGCCAGTAGGTCAAGTGAGGTGATCCTTACCCTCCACTCAGCACTGGAGAGGCCGCAAATTGGATATCTGGTTCACATTTATGCTTCCCAGTAAAGAAAGGAGGCATGAATGTCCTGGAGAAAGGTCAATGAAGGGCAACAAAGATGAGTATGGGACTAGAACATCTCTCCTGCGAGAAAAGGGTGAGACAGCTGGGACTGTTCAACCTCAAGAAAGGAAGGCTCAGAAGGGAAACTCAATGTATATCTGAATGGAAGAAGAAGATGGAGCCAGGCTTTAATCAGTGGGCACACACTGAAACATAAGAGGTTCCCTCTAAATAACAGGAAACAGTTTTTCACTGTGAGGATGACCAAGCACTGGCACATGTTGTTCAGGAGTCTCCATACTTGAGAAATATACAAAAGGCTATTGGACCTGGACCTAGCCAGCTGGCTTGAGCAGCACAGTTGAACTAGATGGCCTCCAGAGACCTCTTCCAATCTCAACCATTTGAGATTCCATGAAACCAGCAGCTGAAGATAATGGTAAAGTAGAAAAGTGAAATATCTGCTTTGACTACACAATTCTGCTTTTCTTTCTTTCTGCAGTGATTATCTTAGCAAGCACAAGTACATACCCCTTTCCCCTTTCACTCTCAATAATTCTTGCACCCAGTCATTTGCAAGGAGTCTATCAACATACATGTGCTGAGACAAGAAAATTAGAACTTTGTTCAGAATAAAGTTTGCAAACATCTCTCCTGGGTTTCTATTTTCAAAAAAAGTCTGACTTAAAAAAACCAGCTCTTCTTCCACTCAGTGTTTTAAAGAAAGTTCAGATGGTGCAGAAGGGAAGAAAAATACATTTGGTGTCTTCACTGTTTCTGAATTAAGTGAACTTCTACTGCACTGTGAACTGGGCAGCCCCCTAATCTTCTGCTAGTGTTATCTCTGCAGTTAAATTGTAATTTATTCTGTATGGTACAACAATTAAGTCGAAGGGCTCTGTAACTCGGTTGCTGTCATATGCTGCTGTCATATTTCACTGCTGCTGCTGGCAGTGAAATTTCTGTCCATCCCCAACAACTCCAGAATATAAAGCATTTGCATTAACATTTCCTTACACTTCAAGAAAATCAAATCTTGCAAGCATAACTGAAAATTCTCAAAGCATCACTACAGTTTCACTTTTTAAAAGTTATTTTAAGAATAATCAGTAACGGTGACTTTGTTCTAAAGTTGGCTGGCTTACTCCATGTGGTACAGCAGATCATCTTCTTGACTTGGTTTCATAATCTTTCTTGCAAAAAGCATAGAAGCCTGCACAGAAGTTAACTCAAGCTCAAGAAAAATGAAATGGCACAAAAGAGCACAGACTGATTCAGGTAGCACTCTGGATTATGTAACTGCCCTGGAAATTAAAGTGACTTCATAATGACAAAACATCAATATGGATTTAAAACGTAAGCTACTTAAATAATCTTCACCTCAGAATTGCCAGTGGGGAGAACGGGGGAGAGAGTATGTTCGTGCACTCAATTACTTCTGCACTAGCCATAGGCATCGAAAATATTTCCCTTTAGAAACAGATTTTTTAAACTTTTTTCTTCACTGTTACTGGGCTGAAAAGTCATAGAACAGTCCTTTCCCAAGTCTCTCTGTTGTTTTCACATTTTTTAATCCATTCAATTGTATTTCCTTTTTTCATTGTTGTTACTTCCAGTCCTTCTTTGTCCTAGCTTCCTTCCTTCCCTGCTGAAGCATGCCCTGAAACAACAGCTGCTTATCACACCTATGCAAAGCACAGAGAAACATCATTAGGTGTAAACATACTGCTCTAAAGCTCTGATAGCAAAGACAGACAAGTTTAGTAGCCCCACATCGCTAGAATCTGTAGCTAGAAATGTCCCCATAGGAGTCTACAGGCATTACATTTGTAACCAAATTTATTTAACAATTAATGGTCACATGCAAAGAAAAACTGCAATTCCCTCTAACTTAGAAGGTAACTCCTCTAACTTTCTCTATCTGCAGGACAGTAATTCTGTTTGAGCCAGAAACATTTGCAAAAATGTTTAATTTCTCTAACCTACCACTGCACATATAGTACTCCCTCCTGCAATTATTGATTTTGGAGGGATAGCATACATCATTTATAAACTAATTAAAGAACAAACAAACAAACAACACTTTACTGCAAATTTCACTTCATTCAAAAATGCAGGAATTCTCATTTTCAGTTTGCTAGAGCTTCCAAGTAAGCTCTTCATTTTTTTATCAGAAAACAAAAACTAAGAAGAAAATGAACAAGCAATTTTCACTAACTCCTTTAATAGTCAAGATATCACTTAGTTAAAATATCTTCTTACATGCAAAGATCTAGATGCTAGAAGAGTGGGATTTTCTTGAAAACCAAAATCCCGAATTTAACTTTGAAGACAAGATTAAAATATTTCAGTCCAATGCAACTCTTAGAGGTGACTGTTTAATTTTAAAAAGCTCTCTCTCATTACTGTGGCAAAAGAAGATGATACCAACAGCCTGCCAACCACAAACTCAATGAAAACTTTCTTGCCTATCACCTGAAGATTTTTCCGCATTACAGGAAAAGGTAAGTTTTTCACCTCTAAACCCTGCTGTTTAGCACAATAGTTCTGCACAGGATCCAGAATAAGCAGGCTAATTAAACACCAGTCAAACACACATGCACATAGAACTCCATTAGTTGATGGCAATTCTAGTTTTTCATTATTCAGCCATCGCTAATTAAAGTTCTCTGCATAAGGTTCTAAATTAGTAGAGCACTACATGTATTAAATCATAATTATTTTAAGCACTGTTTGATTCATCAAACTGAGTATCTAGGATTAAGTAACCAATTTTCATCTTCTCTTCCATTGGTACCTTTTTTATACTTTACAAACATTAAAAAATTCTTCTTTAGAAAAGGCAATTAAAACAATCTCCCATTACACAAAGATTTTGCTATAAATGGGATGGTTTCTACTAGTAATAGACATAAATAGACAGATGTCTTTAAGTGCATTAATTCAAATCTTAAAAAAAACAAACATTCAAATTGGAAATTCAGGTGACACACCAGCCTAATGACTATGTTAAACGTGATCCACAAACAAGTGTCCTTCAGTAAAACACATCTGGTTTTGAACTTCATAGGATTATTGTATTAATGACGATGTCATATATGTATTATTATGTCATATGAGAAAACATTACATATTGTACTACTGATAGTACCTCATATTGAGATGAATTATCCTAATTTTTCACTTGTTATAACAGTTAGTGGAGGTTTTCAGACAACTGGAATATCTTAATTTTGGTCCACCATAAAAATGGCATTTTAATTAAATAAATGTTTCTCATTGGTCCAAATTATTTTTGTATGGTTTACAGCTACCATTGTAAGTTAGTGAAAAGATGTGGAATATGGAGTACAACTGGGTCTCTGTAGAGCATTTTGGCTTCCTATAATAATATTGGTTAGTTTCAGATAATATAAGCAAAAAAATATATTGTTAACATAGCAGTTCCATTAACATTTCACAATACTTCAGTTGATCCCACAGGCTAGAGGCTCACTGCTGTTACAAAAGGGGTTGTGTTTTTGATAATTCTCTTAAGAACAGTAATAATACGCTACATCAGACTGGCTTTGTCTCTTCTACAGCAACATCCTAAAACTGAATAAGAACATTTAAATTTGGCTTGAATGCCAGCTGCAACAGTGACGCACACAGGTGATTAAACACAATCCATGGTAAAATCCACATATCATTCTTTTCTTATTATATTAATACCACTATACTACAGACTTATTATATCTTGTATTACATTATTAATGCAACATTGTCTTGAGCTACAGCAAGAAATAATCTGATAATTTTCAAAGAGATTTCAAGATTTCACTGTCTTAAATCTGCAGTAATTGCTATGCTCATCAAATCTAAGGAGCAAACTCTTCTGGCAATAGTAACAAACATTTTTTTAAAAACTTCACTTCAAATTCTACCTATACTCCTCAAATTTTAAAGGAAGTTCTTTGCTGCTGCAAAAACAACCAAAAATTTAGTTCTAAAGACTACTTTATATCTGCATGTCTCCTAAAGTAAGAATTTCCTGACATAATTCTGTTTCTCCAAGGACTTTCACCTACCTGCTCTTAAGACTGTTGCACAGTGAAAAGTTAAAAATCTAACTGCAAAAACAACTTTCAGTGTCTAATTCCAAACAATAATTTGTAGTCAGCTTGATTCATTGATATGAATTAGTGTCTTTCTTCAAACCTCTCCTAGGTACTACGCTAATCTCTGCAATTCCTGTTGATAGTCTCTTGAACACTAATAAGGTCTTTCTCTAGTTAGCTGGTAACAACATTCACAGTAGGAAATCAGCATATTCGGTGCACACACAACTTAAAGGACTAGTAGATGGAATTTACATTTCTATAAAGAAATTTCACACACAGCTAATTAACCAATAGCTAAAACAGTCAATCATGCAATAGTAAAATGCCCCAGAGCCTAAACTCCTTCACATGACAGAAGACATTTGCCAGCCAATATGTTAAAAAGGAGCAATTTTTAAAAGTACATTTTAAAAAATACTGAGCACACAGAGCAAGTTAAGAGTTTTGTGATGAGGACCTGTAATACCAAAACCAGTGAACCTAGTAAGAATTATACCCAGGAGGTCTGGGTAGCCTTCAGATTCCAGAGAAGTGATGTTTGTGTCCAGCAGATCACATATGATTACTGTTCTCTTATTTCATTAATGTCATGATTTTGACTACTGCGTGACTGGAAGAAAACAAAGGGAGTATCCTGGCAATTACAGTCTAGCTTGTTACTACTCATAAAGAACTCTTAATAAAAGAGAGCTTATTCATAGAATTTTGTTACAAATTAAGATTTTTATTATTAAAAGGAATTATTACAGCACATTAAATACACAGTCTCATAAAGGAAATATATTTCATTGCATTTACATGCACTGAGCTGAAAATAATATTTAAAATGTGGATGGCAACTGAAACCCTTTTGTCAAAAGTTTACATGAATAGAAAAAAGGGGATGTAGAAGGCACTACAAATGACAGGGAAAATCTAACATGTCACATGAACAGTCACGTTTTTCACCCTGAATAATACCAAAGAAAAATAGGTACCGCATAGTCAGCAGCTGTTACAAAAGATTGCCACTTTCAGATAAAATTCTCCTCTGTTTTACAATAACTGAAGTAGCATATTCGAAATCTAGAAGCCAGCTTACAAGGAAGCATACTTTTTTTAATATGCTTATTCACAAATTGGTTTCTACTATATGTATATACCATATTGGTCAAAATACCTGACTTTGGATCATAACTTTTACTTTGATAAGAATAAAAGATGAAAACAGAACTAATCTAGCCTCATCAAGAACAAGCCCTGCCATTTCACTGCATTTATTCACAAGACCTACTAAATAATGTAAACTCTAAGGCTATATCTGTCCCTTCTGATTCCAATTTAGCTTGTTTCATGCAAAGTACTGGAGAAAGGCTGCTCCTGAATCACAACTGCTAGGCAAAAATCCTCGTCTGACCACAAAAACAGCTAAATTCAACCATTCAGGCTATAAGCATGTCATCTGGGGCAAAGCCACCCAGGATGCAATTTTTTTTTTTAGTAGTAGTAATCTGCAACAAAGGAGTAACACTAGTTGGCGCAGCCCAAGAATTTCAGATTTTTGAGCAAGAACTAGGAAAGGTTACTCAAAGGCATCTACATGCAACATCTGGGAAAAGAAAGACTGACAAGGACTTACTCAAGTTACCAATTTCATGCAAAACAAGACTTTGACTTGAATCACTCTAATTCTCTGTATTTTCCACTTAATTTTCAAACATGAACTGGGAAAACATGATTGTACCCTGATCTCTCTATCATGCAACTTTGACAA
This sequence comes from Pogoniulus pusillus, assembly GCF_015220805.1. Taxonomy (NCBI): domain Eukaryota; kingdom Metazoa; phylum Chordata; class Aves; order Piciformes; family Lybiidae; genus Pogoniulus; species Pogoniulus pusillus. The sequence continues at coordinate 22,748,635 of NC_087268.1, read as the reverse complement.
GTGAACGGATTATCTTGTAAGACAAAAGAAAACTTTCACTGAACGCAAGCACATTTCAACCACTTCAGTCACATACCTTCGACAAAAAAAATTCACTTTCTTACAAAATGGCAAAAGTTAAAGGATGCCTATACCCATTATACAAACAACTGCAGTAAAAGCTAATCTGAACTCCTCAAACTGTAGGCTAGATTTCCATCACCTTTCACTTCTCTTGTGCATTAAAGCTGCTAGGTCATATGCAAATAAAAACTTCAGCAACAGCCCAGATGAAGAATTTATACTTCTAGCAGTAATGCTACAGACTCAGCTGTGTGCTGACACTCTGCAAAGATTACGTATGTAAGTCCAGCTTGTTTCTAAGCAGAAGGGAGTGGACTGACAACACAGATGTGTTGGCAGCTCAGAATAAGACAGTATTTCTTCAAGATCATTTTTAGATATACAGTAGGTTTTTTTTACTATGGCGATTTATCTCAAGAGCAGTGCTGCAATATTCAGTTTATCAGCTATTTAGGCTAAAAGCATCCTTGATCTGCACTTGAAAGGTCACAATCGAATACAACTATAAAACTCCTTACCTGTAAGTCTGTCTTCAACCATTTGGAGTCAAAGCTAGCTTTAGCAGCCAGACAAAAAGATTCAGAAGACATATTTCCTTCCCCAGCCTTCTCTCCAGGCTAGCTGAGCAGCCCAACCTGCCACAGAATGAGGAAAACAACAATCTAACACGTGAAATAAACCACACTAGGTTGTTTTTTGTTCAAAATAGCACGGCTTCCACTTGATCTTTAAAAATTTCTGAGTAAGAACCTCGCTCGTTCATATCCCCTGCAACTGCACAGGGAGAAGCACACGCATTAAGAACACTACTTGACCCCTCCAGAAAAAAATCCACTTCCCTTCCCTGTAAGACTCATGGAAAGAAGCCTTCCTTCTCCTGCACTGATCTATACCAAAGGCCTAACGCTGCCCCTCAGACCCCTAAGTGGTGCATGAAATAAATAATTGATCGTCGATTACGCAAGCCGTAGGCCAACATAAAGCGATTATCAGGGTCACCCGCACCCCCTCCTACCTGCGCCCCCGGCGGCAGACGAGGCCCGGGGTCTCCTCCTCGTCGCACGAACCCCTAAGCCGGGAACATATCCCCGCCCTCATGGCCCGCTGTCACGGCCCGTTACGGTCACCGGCTGCGGCATTAAGCCAGCCCAAAGGAAACACAGCCGCGGGGCTTAGGCGTCGAGATCTCGGCCGGTGGACACGGCCCGGGAGAGGGGGGCGGGCGAAGGCCTCGCCCGGACCGGGGTCGCTGCACACGGCGCGGGGGCTGCGCTGCACCACCCCACCCCTCCCCTCCTGACGGGTTCCTTTGCAGAGAGACTGAAAGGGCCCTTCCTCCGCGCCCACCGCCCCCTCCCCCCCCCCACTGGAGCCGGCTCCACGGGGAGCGGGGGACGCCCCCACCCTCTGCCGTGCCCCCTCCCCACCGAGCTATATGGAAACGTCAGGGAACACGCCAAGCTCTCTCGCACTCACCGGCCGCGGCGGCGGCGACAGAGACAGCAACGGCGGCGGCGGCACCTGCCCTCGCTCTGCCGCCGCCCGCTCGGTCCCGGGCAATGCTCGGTCCCGGGCAATCCTCGTCCCTCCTTCCCTCGCCCGCCCACCCCCTCCCGCCCCCCTCCGCCCGCAGAGCCGCTGGCCTCTCCCTCCCTCCTCTCCCCGGGCCCGGCGGCACGGGAAACTCAGCCCCCCGCACGCCAGCAGAGCTCTTGGCCAATCCGGAGAGGAGAGGGAGGCGGGACATCCTGTCCCGGACCGGGCTGCTGCGGCGGCGCTGGGCCGGCTTGAGGCTGCTGGCCTGTGCCAGCCCCACGGGTGCGTCTGAGCCGCAGCAAGGAGGAGAGGGTCTGGGGGAGAGAGCAGGACCTTGGTCAGAGCAGGTACTGGTGGGAATCTGAAGTCAGCTGTAGCTGTCTGGTAGCCCAGCTGAGAAGCTACACTGAGGGAAACAATTAACGCTTCAGCATAAGTTCAAATTAGGCAAAGGAAAAGATCTCATAACACCTTGACTCCAGGTCCCCAGCAGCTAAGGAATTAGGAAGGTAAGAGCAAGGCTTGGCAGATGAGTGCGTAACTGTCTTTGGTCAGCATGAAGCCACAGGCTGAATTTCAGTGAAATTCAGACAGAACTGAGACCGTTTGCTGGCATTTAGGTAAAAGTACACAACATTTGGTTATTTCACTTCAGAGTCACTGCAGTAAAATACAGTGAACTTGATTCTCCTGGGTTCGTTCACCAAGACATCTCTTGGATAAATATACAATGGTCACTTTATGTAAAACTCTGTGCAAAATGTCTGGTATGCCTGAAAACTTACTTTAAAAGACAGAAAAGCCTGGTTTTCTCATTACTCCCTGAAACTCCAAAATCCGCCCAAATGCTTACACACCAAAAGCTTTAATATGTAACAGGACAGTCTCAACATTATGCCTGCATTTCAAAGTTGAAGCCCCTGAGCATGCATTTCTAAGTTTGGGGGGGGTCCAGGGGAGCTTGGGTTGGGTTTTTCGGTGGTTTGTTTGTTTGTTTGTTTGATTGGTTCTGGGTTTGGTCCATGGCATCAAGCCTTAAGAGTATTTTTTCCACCTGTTATGGAATGTTCACTGTATGTTTTAGGAACTTCATTATCTGCAAATACGAGAAGCCAGACAGGTGTCTAATCGCTGAAAGACCATCTTTGTGCTTCAAGTATGTAAACCAGCAATACAGAAGAAAAATGCTAGGGTTTCAGGAACATCCTTATGTTGTAAAGGGAGATAACTGAGTGAGAAAATATTCAAGTCCCCTTGATAACATAGAACAATAATGTAAGAAAGTGGCTTGGGGACCCCAAACCACTTGCACAAGTGCAGACACAGAGAATCCCATGACTGGAGTATGGCTACCAGCTGTTCAGAATGGACAGGAAAGAAAGGAGGGGCATGACATTTTCCTTTAGGTCAGGAAACTGATAGAATGTGAGAAGCTATCCCTGAAGAATAACCATGAACAGGTCAAAATCTTATGGATAAGAATTAGAGACAGTAGCAACAAAGGGAACCTTGTGGCTGGCATCTACTAGAGGCCTGATAAAAAGGAGCCCTGCAAGCTGTAGGCAGTGGAGATTCCTCAAGCTGAAAGAATTGGGACTGTTCAGCCCGATAGAAGGCTCTGGGGAGACCTCAAAGCAGCCTTTCGGTACCTGAAAGGGGCCTACAAGAAAACTGGAGACTTTGTAAAGGCAACAGTACAGAGGGAATTGGTTTTAAACTATCAGGGTAGATTTAAGATGGACATTAGGAGGAAGTTCTTTACACTGAGAGTGGTAAAATACTGAAACAGGTTGCCTAGAGGTGGTGGAGACCACGTCTATGCAAACTTGATGGGGCCCTGTGCAGTCTGATCCAGTTGCAGATGTCCCTGCTCACTGCAACAATGTTGGACAAGAGTTGGCCCTTGAGCGTTCTTTTCAGACTAACACATTTTATTACTCATGTTTTGCTGAATTGTGCCCCATGTATATGTATTAGGAGGAGTAATTGTACCAGGCAGGCACTGCTTTTGTAAAACTCCTGTATAAATAGCCGTGGGATGCCTTCGTTGGCATGCATTGCTCTGGGGAGCAATCTCTAATGTACCCTGGTGTGCCACAATAAAGAAATGCTGCTCTCTAACACTACGCTTTGACAGTGTGACAGAGTTTAATTCCCAGCTTTGGTGACGACTGGAAGTTTTGTCATGCATATCATGTTGTGTCTCTTCTGACTAGTTAATGGCTACACAAGAGCTAGGATGGGAAATACTTCAGTCTCTTCTTACCTAGTATACTTGAAATGAAATAACACTGGAAGAGGTTGCCCCATCATGTGAATTGTACTAGGTCAGGTTGGATGAGGCTTTGAGCAACCTGGTTTTAGGGCAGGTGTCCCTGCCCACTGTAAGGGGATTGAACTAGATGATCTTTAAAGTCTCTTCCAACCCAAACCATTCCATAATGATTCCATTAAAATAGCCATATTGTTGTATTCCAAATAGGAATAAAAGCCATTTTATAATATATGGAGCCCAAACCAGGGTGAATTAGTAAAACTTGGTTGAAACCACAATGGCTACTGATTATGCCTTATGCCTACTTCTTGCTTAAATGATTTGCAAGTCAGATACCTTGCATGTGTAACATTCACTGCGGTTTTTTTTGTTTGGCTCTCCAAAAGGGATTGTTTTCTTACTTATATATAACAAATGGCAATATCTTTTTTGCTGCCACTCTTGATGTGAATAGTTTGAAACGTGTATAACTCATTAGACTTGAATCACCATTCCAATTAGCAGGTACACATTAACTTCAACAAAAAGTCAAAACATATTTGGGTGCTGTAACCATGGAAATTCAAAGCTAGAGATGCTTCTGAAGAATTTATGGGTTGTTTTCTATTTCCATTTTCAGATTTCACTTCTGATGTATAATTTTTGTTTGGCTTTGAAATGCACTTTAATAGCATGGTGCAATCTCAGATGTCAGTCTTATTTATAAGAAACATGTACGCACCAAATTTTCCCAAGCATGGTGAAGTACTTGGTTAACATTATTAACAGAAATTTTATTATTACAAATAATGAGAAAATTCAAAGACTCTGGAACTTGGAGTCTGTATCTGTATGCAATATTTGCAGTATTAAGTCCATCAATAGTTATTCTGATGTTATTTAAATAGCAATAATATGTTGTTTCACTTCAGTAAAAAACATGTTGTACAGGTCTGACAGACTTTGGAAGGCAAATAGAAGGCAAGCAGTTGAAGTATTAGTACTCCAGCTCTTGTGCTCCACCATTCTGATGCATAGTTCTGTCTTTGAATCGGTTCTCCAGCTACAATCCTTTGTGCCTCAGCTTGTTAAAGTAACCTACTTTACACCCAATAAATTCATTATGTGGATCTGATATCCCTGCCTTAGAGATTCCAACATCCTCAGGAGCTGCAGGTCAGACAGCTAGTGAAATGGAAGTAACTTCATCTTTCAGCTTTCACTGCAAGTCTGCCAAAACCCTTGCACACCTTTCTGGTTTCCTCCAGAAATGGCTGGACATAGGAAAATCTAGTTTCTGTGGGCAGACATGATCAATCATTTACATGTATCTTCCTCCAGGCATATGCTCAAATCACTTTTATAAAGTAAAACTTAAATACATCAGAATGAAAGGTGTACAGAAACCAAGGGGGTGCTTTTTCTGGTCCACCCATTAGAACACCTACAAACAATACATGGTGCTCCAAAAATGTCTGTCTCTGGGGCAGGAGATCCTCCTGTTTGCTGTAAACACAGTAGAGAACCATACTGACTTCTACAAGAGAAAGTGGCACTGTAGAGGTTCAGGATGGTGCGCATGTGGAAAATGTATAAATCACAAAAGGCTGAAGAACATAGGGTTCTAGTAGCGTGGGCAGTGGCCTCCTTCACCTCCATGCAACACCAATTTGTAGCACTCTCAAGCAGCCCTCCGTTCTCCAGCCAATGGTAATATAATCCCTGCTCTTTTCCTTCCTTGCTTTTTTCCTCTCTTCTCTTTTCTCTATTGTTTCCTCTCCCTCTCTCCCCCCTTCTCTCTCTTCTTCTGTTTTGTTCAAATTTATCCTTTAATAAATAGTCTTGTGGTGGTACTTGCAGACCGAACATGAGCCAGCAGTGTGCCTAGATGGCCTGGAAGGCCAATGGCATCTTGGCCTGTATCAGGAGTGGTGTGGCCAGCAGGACCAGAGAGGTCATTCTGCCCCTGTACTCAACACTGGTTAGGCCACACCTTGATTACTGTGTCCAATTCTGGGCCCTCAATTTAAGAAAGATGTTGAGGTGCTTGATCATGCCAGAAAAGGGCACTAAGGCTGGTGAGGGGGCTAGAACACATGCCCTATGAGGAGCAGCTTAGGGAGCTGGGGTTGTTCAACCTGGAGAAGAGGAGGCTCAGATGAGACCTCATTGCTCTCTACAATTACCTGAAAGGAGATTGTAGCCAGATGGGGCTTCTCCCAGGCACCCAGTGACAGAACAAGAGGACAGCCTCAAAGTGTGCCAGGACAGGTTTAGGCTGGGCATTAGGATGAAATTCATCACAGAAAGAGTGATTTGCCATTGGAATGGGCTGCCCGGGGAGGTAGTGGAATCACCATCCCTGGAGGTGTTTAAAAGGAGACTGGATGAGGCACTTAGTGCCATGGTTTAGTTAATTAGAAGGGTTAGGTGATAGGTTGGAGTCAATGATCCTAGAGGTCTTTTCTAATGTGGTTAATTCTGTGATTCTGTGATATATGGTCTCACTTGTATCTTAACTCCATGACATGGAAATCTATAAGAACAACTCTCACTCCTCTGGAAGGAGATATTTTTAATCTCTGCCCTCTGGACCTTGACAAAGGGGCACAATAATGCTTGTGTTATGATGCACTCCTTTTCATGGTCTCTTGCTGAGGTAGAGAGCTTTCAGGACTAGTATTCCAGGCATCCACAGGAGATGGCAACAGAGTATGTATGATGAGTTTCTCTGACAGGGAGATATTGAATCCTATTACATGAGGAGGAAGGATGAGGCTATTGGGGTTCTGGAGTATTTTTAGCAGTTGGACTTGGCGATTATGATAATTTTTCATTAACTGCACTGCTTGGAGCTGCAGGAAAGAGGAGATCCTCTTATTACTAAAACTACCAATCCCTCATATCTCACACTGTCTGTGCAAAAAGCAGCCTGCGTACAAGCAATGTATGAGAGGAATGCATCAAGGAGATCATAGAATCATAGAATCAACCAGGTTGGAAGAGACCTCCAAGATCATCCAGTCCAACCTAGCACCCAGCCCTATCCAGTCAACTAGAGCATGGCACTAAGTGCCTCAGCCAGGCTTTTCTTGAACACCTCCAGGGACGGTGCCACCAGCACCTCCCTGGGCAGCCCATTCCAATGCCAATCACTCTCTCTGTGAAGAACTTCCTCCTAACATCCAGCCTACCCTTTCCCTGGCACAACTTGAGGCTGTGTCCCCTTGTTCTATTGCTGGTTGCCTGGGAGAAGAGGCCAATCCCCACCTGGCTACAACTTCCATTCAGGTAGTGAAGATCACCCCCGAGCCTCCTCTTCTCTAGGCTAAACAACCCCAGCTCCCTTAGTCTCTCCTCATAGGGTTTGTGTTCCAGGCCCCTCACCAGCTTTGTTGCCCTTCTCTGGACACGTTCCAGCCACCTCAACATCTCTCTTGAATTGAGGAGCCCAGAACTGGACACAGTACTCAAGGTGTGGCCTGACCAGTGCTGAGTACAGTGGAAGAATAACCTCCCTTGTCCTACTGGCCACACTGTTCCTGATGCAGGCCAGGATGCCATTGGCTCTCTTGGCCACCTGGGCACACTGCTGGCTCATCTTCAGCCTACTATCTATCAGTACTCCCAGGTCCCTTTCCTCTTGGCTGCTTTCCAGCCACTCAGTCCCCAACCTGTAGTGCTGCAATATTGGCTCCTATCACAGAATCATAGAATGATAGAATGGTTTGGGTTAAAAGGCACTTTAAAGATCGTGCCTAGGGACACTTTCTACTACACCAAGTTGCTTAAGGTCTTGTCCAACTTGGCCTTGAACACCTTCAGAGAGGGGCATCCACAAGCTCCCTGGGCAACCTGTTCCAGTGTCTCACCACCTCTACTGTAAAGAATTTCTAATATCCAGTCAAAATCTACTCTCCACAAGCTTAAATCCCTTCCCTCTCATCCTGTCACAAAAAGACCTTGTAAACAGTCCCTCTCCAGCTTTCTTGTACGCCACTGCAAGGTTAACTTTCCTTATCTCTGGCCACCTGCATAGCCTTAAAACATGTAGGTAATACAGACGACTGCATACAAACTGCCTGTGCTATGAATGCTGCCATGGCTCAAGTGCAGCCTCCACATCAGCCAGCATATGAACTTGTGTGCCGTTTGCTACAAAATAAACTATGAGTGAGTTAGAGAAATCGCAAATGAGTGCCCCTCTGCAAAAATCACCTTACAGCTTCCACGGGACAAAAGGCACTGTGCCTCAGTACCTCATCCCACATCAAAAATCACAAAATAAAACAGTTCTCTCTGCCTGCAGCCACACATTCAGGCAGTAACAGACTTGGTAAAAAGAGTTATTCGCACTCATGCTCATTGCCCCTGTAATTCTCCAGTCTGGCTGGTGAAAAAGCTAAATACACAGTGGCAGCTGACAACTGATTCCAGGCAATTGAATCCCAATACTGCATCTATAAACAACATTGTGCCCAACATTGCAGAACAGATAAGAATAGAACAGAGTGTGGTCTTTCAGGAACATTTCCACCTCTCAGTTATGGTTCACAGGGATTGGTTATTGCCTACTGGTGTTGCCCAGATAGCTACAGTGTTTGAGCCAGCCGGGATTGGTTTAAATGCCTTAGGCTAAGGCAGTGGTAATGGTACTAACTACAATACCCACCTTTTAACCAAATTGTGCTAGTTAAGATAAAACTGAGCAGTTTTCCATTCTTTCCTTTTATAGATGCCCCAATGCCTGCAAATTGCACCCAGGACTGAGAATCACCATAATGAATCTGGAGTATCTGCAAGGACTGCTAATATTTTTTATTACAGTATTGCCACTTTTAGTTATGTGAAAATCTTACTAATGATAATTTTGTTAATAATATATTACAACTAACATAATATTTTGCACAAATGTATAATGTTAGCCAAATTACTGCATGATTGAGCCCTTCTTCAATCTGCTGAGTCTCTAGTAAGATGGGGGAAACTACAACATGATACTTTGAATAGGAGATGTCAGTGCACTTGAAGCCCCTCCACAGGAGACTGACAGGATCAGCGTGCATTTGGACTACTGACTCTCTGTCCTCTTTGGAGAAAAGAAACTTCTGACCCCTTGTAACAGGTTAACCTACCTGTTGCCCTCGAATACAGAAGTGAGGGAAGAGTAACACAGAAAACCTTCAGAATGAGATAAAGAGTTGAGATAAAAAGCTTTACTGAGAAAAAAAAAAAAAAAACCAAACAATAATACAATGCATAATTACCTTAGCCTATTTGCAGGAAAAGTGCAGCAAAATGCAGAAAGCAGCAGTGTCAAACAGAAGCCAGCAAACCTAACCACAAGCCAGCATGGTACTTCCCTATCTCTCCCCATTCCACAGTCATCCCGGACAAGACCAACACCCAAACCGAGAACCCCAAAGCAGTAACCAGAATGGGAAGTTTGTCATGTTACAATCTGAACTTCAAACTCCATAATACGTTGCCCCAGCCACCATTTTGGAGCAGCAGATGTCACCTCAACCCCATGACACCCCATAAGACTTAACTTAGTGTCCTTGTAGAAGGCTACACATTACTCTGATTGTGGCAGAGGAATGCATTGCAGCAAGCTCTTGTCCTGTCCGTGTCATGGTCTGTGGCTGAAGGAAGCAGGGAAACAAAAATTGGATCAGCCACCTGCCATCAACATGGTAAAGCCCACAACAGTCAAAGTCCTAAACTTTTTCAGTATCTTTGCAGAGCACCTCCAATCTCTACCTGTGTGCCTCACTACAGCAGCACATCATCGTCGGATGCTCTGGCCTGTTTTAGCATCCAGCACTAAAAGGCAGAAGAACAAGGGACAGATCAGCCACCATCCATCTGCACAAAAACATCCTGTTGCAGGTTTAGCCAGGATCTGTAACACATAAGTTTTTGCTTTAGAAAGGAAGAGGATCTGAGTGAACGCCTCTGTTGAGCAGGAAGGCAGAGGCCAGTACTGGGTCAGCTCTGCCCTGTTGGGACAGCCACAGTTGCAGGACAGAGACACTGCTAGCCCTGCCATGTCTTGTGGCATCAAGACCCTTCAGAAAGTAATGGCAGATGAGCCACATGTCCAGACGAGGGCAGGGAAGTTTGTGGGTTTGCCTTCCTCCTTCTCAGCTGCATCTCCAGCCAACCCACTTCTTACTGCTCAGCACCTGCAGCTGAGCCAAGGCCAGGCACAGCTGTAGTCTCAGGATGCTTCCATGGCTGCAGAAAGGAAAATCAGGGAGGGACCTTGAGGCAACAGAGCTCAGTGGCTCACTCTAGCCACAGCCTGGGTGCAGCACAAGAATGACAGAGGCCTGGGGACTGCTCTTCAGTTGTCCCTTCCCTGGGGCAAGGTCCAGGGCTTGGGGAGAAAAGAGGAGTCCTTCTTCCTTGTCATATGGCCCTGGATCAGCTGCTCACGCTGGTGGAGCAGTGACTTGGATGATGCTGGGAGAGGTGAGCACTGCTGGATATGGATAGGGTCATCCTTGCAAAGCAGACAGCACTGAGTCCTAGGCTCAGCCACACTGACAATTCCCAGAGCCATGGATGAAGCCCACCTGGAGCCACAGCAGGAGTTCAGCTGTTCCATCACAGAATCACAAAACATTCAGGTTAGAAAAGACCCTCAGGATTGCCAAGTCCAACCAATATCCCTACTCTACAAGGTTTACCATAAGCCATATCCCCAACCACTACATCCAAACAACTTTTAAACACATTCAGGGTTGGTGATTCAACCACCTCCCTGGGCAACCTATTCCCATGTGTGTCTGACCACTCTTTCTGTGAAAAAAATATTTCCTAATGTCCAGTCTAAACCTACCTAGTCGTAGCTTGAGGCCATTCCCTCTTGTTCTATCATTAATTGCCTCTGAGAAGACACAAGCACCAACTTCTCCAATCCTTACAAGTTGATGAGAAGCTTCATGAGGGACAAACTGTGCTCAGGATAGTACACAGCTGGCATAAGGGAAGGTGACAAGGCTTTCTTGGTGCTGGGCAAGAGCTTGGCTCTCTTGGTGCCACCCCAGTGCCACCCCAGCATGCCCGGGGGCCATTAGCAGGCAATGCAGGTCAGGGCTGCCAACCCAACTAATAGTCACTCCTGGGGCTAGGAGCAGGGCATGGGCAGGAAGGCAAGGTGTTATTGCAGCTTTTGAGACCAAGGGCACTTACAATCAGCAGTGTTTGTGTCAGACAGGGATCCCTGTAGCTGGCCTGCCAGAGACCTGAAGGTGAGAGCCTTATGAAGATAAAATAGCCCTGTTTTGACTAAAAGTGATGAAGCAGGACTCAAATAACATAAACACCCAACTTTGAGGTAGCTTTTGAGGTTCAGGTTACCCAAAGTAAGACATTTGCCTACATTTTAAAGTTGGCACATCTCAACATGCTAATTAACAACATTAAGTACATGCTGAACTTAATAGGACTATGCTACTCAACATTTTGGAATTTGAATCTAATCACATAAAGAAGAATGGTGCATTTTCCCCCTAAATTATTATGCAAAGCATAGACTTAGAAGCAAAATGGAAATTATTTGGCAAAATGAGAAAAGCATTAAATCCATTAGATCTCTGAAATAAAAATTATATAAGTATTATGCCCTTTTAGTTAAAGTAGGTGGATGCAGTAAGAGGAAATTTTACTAGACAGAGATGAGAACAGTATCCTTTAGCCAATAATCAAAGCATGAGAAGAATCTAATACGTAAGAAGGAAGCATGATGCTAATTTTAATTCTTTCCCTTTAGAAGCTACAAAGTATTGGGCTTCTCATAATGCCTGGAAGGTAGCCAAAAACACTTTAGCTTTTATACATTGCTTTTAATATATAGGGAAACACTTTGTGAATGCTGATAGGAATCTTTATTCATTTAAGCAGGAAAGGAAGCATTATTTCTATGAAGGTTTTTATAAACTTGGAGCCATATGGTATCATTTCATACAAAAATGGCTCATAAGGGAAAATTATTTGCTTAAAAAAAATAGAACAATTTTGGCTTCTGCCGTGTTTTGTCCTTGCTGCAAAGTGTTGGAAGACATATTAGCAGTGCAATAAAAAGGTCAAGGACAGGTCAAAGCACAAGCCATGGAATAATGGCCCCAGTTAGAGGGTGGAGGGAAGGGAATAGAGACAAACTGTTAGGTCTTAATATATAAAATGAGTACCAGCCCAAAACACCATCAGTCTATTTGGCTTACAGATCAACCAATTGTCCACAATGGTTGTGTCCACAACACCTCCCACAGTATCCTGGGTTAACACAGCCCACTCTCACAAGGACCGTCCAGGTCAGGAATAGAATATGCGCTTCTTGAGTTGATGGACCTCCCAGGACAGTTTCTTCACAGCTGAAACACAGGCTTAGACAGACGGGGAACTTCCCTTGTGTTGATGGAGCCTGCTACTCATTTCATCAACCATTAGTCCTTGGTCACCTTCCCTGTTCCCCTGATGAACTCGATTCATCTCACGCTTTCCCAGAGGAGCTGCTTTCCTTGTGTGTTTCGTTTTCCATACAGGGACAGCTGATACAGGCACAGGCTGGTTCTATTATGCAGATGGCATGGCTGTTGCTCTGTTTGTAGGTCCAGAGACCTTCTCTTATCCCTGAACACTCCAAACAGTGCTGACAAGAATTCAATAGGCACTTGTCAGGCCCCAACATATCACAGTGATTTCTGTCTCTTGGTAACTTCTGGACTGACAACAGACAGTTTTAAAACATTTTGTTAGCATATGAGGACCATGCTTAGGTCCACTCCCCAACATCACTGGGGGCTCAAGGAGGCAGGGAGATAGAAACGGGGCAACTCTCCCTACATCAACATGGCCCAATGCTCTGCCACAATCAGAAGTCCTTAATTTTGTATCAGTGTCCTTGCTGAAAGGCAGGAATTTGAATCTCCAATCTCTGCCTGTGCACCTCCACTATAGCAGCACAACATGGTCAGGTCCTCTCCAACAGTAAGCCTAATGCTGTAAAAAGGCAGAATAACAAGGACCAGGTCAGCCACCATGCATTGGCACACAAATACTCTGCTCCAGCTTTAACCATGACACTTGAACACTTAACTTTCTGTCAGTGTCCTGATAGAAGGCAGCACCACATGCACGGGGTTGTGGCAAAGGAATCCATTACACCATGCTCATATTTGGCTGGTGTCTTGCTCTCTGGCTGAATGTGACAGGGAAACAAAAGTTGGGTCAGCCACTGTCCATCAACATGTCAAAGCCTGCCCAGTACTCTGCAACGAACAAGAATCCTTAAATTTTTGTCAGTGTTATTGCACATCTACAATCCTTACCTGCGTGCCTCTCTAGAGCAGTACATCATCATATATTGCTCTGGTGTCTTGCAATCCACTACATCAAAGACAGAAGGGGAAGGACCAGATAAGCTTCCATTCCTCAGCACAGAAATACCTGGCTCAAGGTTTAGTCAGGCCCTTAAAAATTTACTTTGCTTCAGTGTACCTGCACATTGCACCACATCATGGGGGTTCTAGCTGAAGACTCTATTACACAAAGCTCTGGTGCATACCCAGATGTCACCTGTGGCAGAAGGAGTCAGGGAAACAAATCAGGTCAGCCACACTCCAGTCATAGGATTCATTCCACAATGTCTCTGTGATTGTCACTATGTCATAGCTTTCCTGTAGCAGGATAGCTTCCAACTCCTCCTGTTTGTTGCCCATGCTGTGTGCATTGATGTAAAGGTACCTCAGCTGGGCTGCCAGCCATGTCACCTTCTTGGAGGGGCAATCCTTAGGCTCATCACTAGTGCACCTATTTTTAACCCCCCTTCCCCTTCAAGCCTAGATTAAAGCACTTTCAACAAGCCCTGCCAATTTATGCATTAGGATCTTCCCCTCTGAGACAGATGTACTCCATCTATTGCTAGCGGACCCAGTACCATATAAAGTTCCTAGAGATCAAAAAAACCCAAATTCTGTTGATGGCACCAGCCCCTGAGCCACTTGTTAATTATGCACGCTTTCCTGCTCCTATCGGTGCTCCTACCTTCAGCTAAGAGTATTGATGAAAAAATTACCTGGGTTCCCAATCCCTCAACCAGTTTCCCCAGTCCCCTGAGGTTCCTTTTAATTGCTTTTGTATTTCTGTTATCAATTTTGTCACTTTCTACCTGCGTAACTAGCAAGGGGTAGTAGTCAGAGGGCTGTACTAGACTAGGCAGCCTTCTGGTAGCATCTTTGACCCTGGCCTCAAGGAGCAGAGAAACATAAATGAGGTCAGTCACACTCCATCAGTATGGCAAAGCCTGTCCAGTACTCTCCAATGATCAAGAGTCCTTGACCTTTTTCAGTGTCCTTCCAGAACATCTCCAGTCTCTGCCTTTTTGCCTCCACTACATCAACACATCATTGTTTGGTGCTCTGGTCTGTTCTTGGGTTAGCTCTAAAAGTCAGAAGGAGGAGGAACAGATCAGCTACTTCCCAGGTGCTTGAACACTTAACTGTGTGTCAGTGTTCTGGCAGAGGAACTCACTGGACTGTGCTCTTGTCTTTTCCGTATTTTGGTCTTGTCAGGGGTTACCTGAAGGTGGCTGAAGGAGGCAGGGAAAGAAAAGTCTGGTCACTCACCCACCATCTCCATGGGAAAGCTTGGCCAGTACTCTCCAACATCAGGAGTCCTTAACTTTTTTCACTGTCCTGGAAGTGCCTCACTACAGCAGCACATCATCATCCCTGACATCATCTGTGGCTGAAGGTGACAGGGAATCAGAAACTGGGTCAGCTACCCTCCATCTGTATGGGCATACCTGCCCAGTACTCTGCACAAACAAGAATCCTTAGTTTTTCAAGTGTCCTTGCAGAATCTCCAGTCTCTGTGTGTGTGCCTCACAGCACTGTATAGATCACAGCAGCAGCACATCACTTTCTGGTGCTCTGGACTGGCTTAGGGTCTAACACTGAAAGGAAGAGGTTTAGGCAGGCCTTTGAACACTTAACTATGTGTCAGTGTCATTGCAGAAGGCACCACATCTCTGGGGCTGTTGCTGTGGCTCATTGCAACATGAGCCACATGTCCAGATGAGGGCAAGCTCCTTCTCAGCTGCATCTCCAGTCAGTTCCCTGCTTGCTGCTCAGCACCTGCAGCTGAGCCAAGGCCAGGCACAGCTGCAGTCTCAGGCTGCTTTCCTGGCTGCAGAGAGAAACATCAGGGAGGGACCTTGAGGTGACAGAGCTCAGTGGCTCTCTCTAGCCACAGCCTGGGTGCAGCACAAGAGTGCCAGGGGACTGGGAAGGGCTCGTTGGTTGTCCCTTCCCTGGGGCCACGGCCAGGGCCTGGCAAGAAAGGAAGGTGAGCTGTAGGAGTTCTTTTTCCTTGTCCTATGGCCCTGGGTCAGCCGCTCACACTGGATGCTGCTGGGAGAGGTGAGCACTGCTGGGTGTGGTCATCCTTGCAGAGCAGACCGCACTGGAATGAGACAGGCAGGTGCTGTGGGTCCTAGGCTCAGCTGCACTGACACTTCCCAGAGCCATGGATGAAGCCTACCTGGAGCCACAACAGCAGTTCAGCTGTCACATCCTGAAAGGCCAAGGAGCAGCTTCACGTGGGACAAACTGTTAGGGCTTGGGATAGTATTTAGCTGGCCCAAGGGAACGTGACATGGTTTTCCTGGTGCTGGGCAGCAGTGCTGGGCAAGAGCCTGGCTCTCTCAGTGCCACTCCAGTGCCACCTCTGCACATGCTCAGAGCTGCTTACCCAACAAAGGGTCACTCCTGGAGGTAGGGGGTAGGGTGGGCAGGTAGGAACCAGCATGCAGACAGGAAGGCAAGGTGTTATAGCAGCTTTTGGGACCAAGGGCACTTACAATCAGCAGAGTTTGTGTCAAACAGGGATTCCTGTAGCTGGCCTGCCAGAGAGATGAAGGTAGGAGTTTTATGAAGATAAGACAGTCCTGTTTTGGCTAGAAGTGATGAAGCAGGACTCAAATAACATAAACTCCCAATTTTGGGGCAGCTTTTGAGGGCCATCGTACCCAAACTAAGACCTTGCCTAATTAACTGCAGTTTTAATATTGAAGTTGAAGTCTTGATGTGCTAATGAACAAAATTAGGTACAGGCAGAACTTACATGACTATGTTACTCAACATTTTAATCTAACCACATAAAGAAGAATGGTGCATTTCCTCCCTACATTATCATGCTCAGCAAATCTTGCCACAGAAGACTTAGAAGCAAGAGAGAAGTGGTGGGAGATACTGATCTGTGTGTCGCTAAAGACACAGGTATTAGTAGACTGGTCACTATGGAAGCATCCACAAATGACACAGTGGGAAGTAGGGTCTCTTCTCACATGCAACAAGGGACAAGACAAGGGGAAATGACCTCAAGCTGTGCCAGGGAAGGTACAGGTTGGGTATTAAGAAAAAGTTCTTCATTAAAAGGGTTATCAGGCATTGGAATGGGCTGCACAGGGAGGTGGTAGAGTCACCATCCCTGGAAGTATATGGAAGATGTGTGGATGTGCTGCTTAGGGATGTGGTTTATTGGTAGTAGCTTAGCAGTAGTGGTGGGATTATGAGCTCTAGGCAAGCAGCTGGACTTGATGATCTCAAAGGTCTTTTCCAGCCTCAACAGTTCTATGATTCTATATGAGTCTATGATTGCTGCCACCCCCTCCTGCTATAGGTTAAGCATCTAGGGGACTGGGAGGTGGTCCAGAACTGGACTCAAGGTCTCCCTTGGCTCCTCCTGTGGGGTGGTCTAGAGCCTGACTCCAGGTGCAAAGGTTGGCCCATGCCTACTTCCTATCTACCACAGTATACAAGCAGGTGAACTTCCTGCTCTTTCCCTCTCTCTGCCTGCTTTGTCTGAAGAGCAACACCATCCCTGCTCCAGCTTTGCTACATGACCAGCCAACCAGGTGGTGGTCCAGCTACCTCCTGAATCTACCTCCATCCACTGTCATCCTTCTGGTTTTGTATATAATTTTTGTACCTGTTTTTCTTTCCCTTATACCTCTGTAAACTCCCCTGCCTTAAATACCATTTGTTTATTGTTAAAGTTGTTTTTAACTTCCAAACAAATCGGTGTTAGATTGTATTCTTTGGGTGTTTTTCCCCCTTGAAAAGAAAAGAATTAGGTAGAGTGGAAAGGGGTAAAAGGGGGAGGAAAATGGAGACCTACTGTAGTGGTTTTAATGAGCAGACAGACTAATGTTTACTCCTCCATAAGAGTAAAATTAAAATGCTCTCAAAGTGGAATGAAACACAGAATCATATTAAAAACCAAAACTGTCCTGGAGTCCTGTATACCCCTAAATTCCTCTCCCTCTGTGGTTTGAATGGGAGAGGAAAAGGCTCAAAAAGACCTGTTCCCCTCAACCGCCCTGCAGGTGTGAAGGGGGTGAGCAAGGCGCTCTTCCAGCATGAGGGGTGCCCATGCAGTGCCCGCGCTGGGATCAGGCTGGGATTGGCTGTGGTCTTCGTGCCTAGGAAGTGGCAACTCTGCTCTTTGTCTAGGAAGGGTATAGATATTGGGGGACTTCCCACCTTGGGGTTCCCACCTTAGAGTTCACCCCCGCCTGAGCGTTCGTGCCTGCCTGAGAGTTCTCCCCCCAGCCTGGATAGATTCTGCAGAAGGAGCCCCTGGCGCTCTGCTCTGAAGGAGGCTTCCACCCATTAGCACCCTTTATGCAGGCTCAGTAGGCCTTAATGATGCTCCCACGGCCTCTGAAAGAGAGCGAGGGGACAAGCAGCTGGGCTGCCCTTCCTTTCAGCCATCTGACTCACCTGTGAGTAAAGTTTTTTGGCTCAGCTTTATTATTAAGTGGGAAATGCTATTATTTAATATCTCAACAAGCCTTTTCCAACCTCTGACTTCCAAAATAGTCAAATTACCTATGGTATCCTTGTAGATCTTCTCAATTGAAACCGAATCTGCTAATTAAAACTGTATTAATTAATTTCTGTATACAGTTTGGGGGCAGGTTTTTGGGAAATAAAATAGTTCTATTTTTATCTAAATTCCTGACTCGGCCGCATTAATTCCCTGCCTCCACAGCAATAACAAAAAAACAGAAAAATTACCGAGCACACGAATTCTTAGCACTTAATGCATGTACAGGATACATGACAACCTCCTTAAACCTTACCCCAACCCAATTAATCTGCAATCCCCGATGCTCCTCTTCACTCTCCCCAGAGCTTCTGCTGCCCATAATCAGGCCCACTCCCTACATGTTTACCAGATAAGTAGCTCCCACCAGAGATAGCAGGCAGAAGGGAGAGAATAGGAGGACAAGTTGGCCTTGCTGACAGCTTATAAAAAGACAGCAGAATGATGGGATTGAATAAAAATATTGCAGTTTCCTGGATCCATCCCCTCTAGTCACACAGTATCACAGTATCACAGTATCACAGTATCACAGTATCATCAGGGTTGGAAGAGACCTCACAGATCATCAGGTCCAACCCTTTACCACAGAGCTCAAGGCTAGACCATGGCACCAAGTGCCACGTCCAACCTTGCCTTGAACAGCCCCAGGGATGGCGACTCCACCACCTCCCCGGGCAGCCCATTCCAGTGTCCAATGACTCTCTCAGTGAAGAACTTTCTCCTCACCTCCAGCCTAAATGTCCCCTGGCGCAGCCTGAGGTTGTGTCCTCTCGTTCTGGCGCTGGCCACCTGAGAGAAGAGAGCAACCTCCTCCTGGCCACAACCACCCCTCAGGTAGTTGTAGACAGCAATAAGGTCACCCCTGAGCCTCCTCTTCTCCAGGCTAAACAATCCCAGCTCCCTCAGCCTCTCCTCGTAGGGCTGTGCTCAAGGCCTCTCACCAGCCTCGTCGCCCTTCTCTGGACACGCTCAAGCATCTCAATGTCCCTCCTAAACTGGGGGGCCCAGAACTGAACACAGTACTCAAGGTGTGGTCTAACCAGTGCAGAGTACAGGGGCAGAATGACCTCCCTGCTCCTGCTGACCACACCATTCCTGATGCAGGCCAGGATGCCACTGGCTCTCTTGGCCACCTGGGCACACTGCTGGCTCATGTTCAGGCGGGTATCAATCAGCACCCCCAGATCCCTCTTTGTCTGGCTGCTCTCCAGCCACTCCGACCCCAGCCTGTATCTCTGCATGGGGTTGTTGTGGCCAAAGTGCAGCACCCTGCACTTGGAGCTATTGAACCCCATCCCCTTGGACTCTGCCCATCTGTCCAGGCAGTCAAGGTCCCACTGCAGAGCCCTTCTGCCTTCCAACTCAGTCACATCTGCCCCCAGCTTGGTGTCATCTGCAAACTTGCTGATGACTGACTCCATGCCCTCATCCAGATCATCTATGAAGATGTTAAAGAGGATGGGGCCCAGCACTGATCCCTGAGGGACACCACTAGTGACTGGCCACCAGTCCCTAGAGGATTCTTAGACTTTATGGTTCCTAAACCTACAACACCTACTGACAAGGGATACTGTAACACATTAATGTTCTGTGAGAGGTTAACCTACCTGTTTCCTCCCAACACAGAAATGAGGGAAAGTAACACACTGTTGTCTCGGTTCTAGTTTAAATTTCCAGAGACTGAAATAAACTTGGTAGAACCAATAACAATTTTTTATAGAGTGCCCTTCCCTCTTCCCCCTCCTTTCCCAAAAGAAAGGGATTAGATGGAGAGAGAGAAAAGTAAGCACTCCCAAATAAATGAATCTCCCTCTATTGGGAAGTTAAAAAGAAAAAGTTTAACATTAACTTTAAAAGGTATCTGAGGTAGGGAAGTTACAAAAGGTATAGGGAAGGGAAAACAAATACGAAATGTATAAATACAACCAGATTTTGGTTGATGGCTTTGTCTGCCTCCTGGGTGATGGCCATGTGGTAAAACAAAGAGAAACCAGGAACAGGATGGTGATGGTGGTATGCAGGGAGCACAGAGTGCAGAGAGGGAGAAACTTTTATGGATCTTTAAACAGGAAGGGGGAGTGGGCTAACCATCACCTGGTGGTGTTCAGACCCATCCCTGGGGAGGAGTCAAGACCACCTAGGGTCAGGTTTTCAGGGTTACTCCTCCTGGAGTGTTAACCCTATACAACTGTTATGAAGGGGAAATTAAATAATGCAAGATGGTATTTTTCCAAACTTAATATTATTTATTAATTTTTATATTCATAACTGATTTTAATAATATTTAGGTTATTGCATGGTCATGGAAACATTTTACAGGTAATATCTGCAAAATATATAAAGATTAATTGAACTGGAAGAGAAGATTCCTGAGGTCAAATGCTGCTTGTGGTCAGTATACCACTTGTCCACTAGATGGACTCAAGGAGCTCTTTCTGCTTATGACAGAAGGCAACAGGAGAATTACAAAGAGGCTTTTAAGTGTTTACTCACAAGTTATTATTACCCACCTTGCAGGGCTAACCACAGTCCCAGACAGTACCCAAGCACTTTCAGGGAACTCTGTCTTGTCAGCTGCTGAGATTTGATTCTTCCCAGGTTTCTGGGGAAAGGAGGCAGACAATCTCTGACCTTGTCTCCTGGCTCCTCTGGATGATCTGTGTATCTCCAGGACTTCTACTCTTAGCAGGAGACTTTCAGGTGCAGGCAGAATGTCTTGTGATGTGTAGTCTCAGCATGATGTCACACTGCCTGTGCAGGCCAGTCACATGGAGGCATTTAGAGTCTTCCTGGTAAACCTGTGACAGTGGAGTTTCCAGGCAAACAATAAGGCAGTAAGCAATGGCAGCAGGCAACAGCAGGCACGAATAGAACAGCATAGCACAGCAGAACACACCAGAGCACATTGTTTACCTGCATATCTCTTATCAATGTGGGCCGAGATTAACTGCCCTTTGGACACAGAATAACCAATCACAATGTCAGTTAGCCAAACCTTACCATATTAGGCAAAGCCATAGGCTTGCTTTAGCCGAATTTGGGGAAAGCATAGGCCTTGCACAAGGCAGGAACAAGCTAAGTGTGTGTACCTTTTTTACCACAGGACCAAGACAAGTCTGGGCAGACCAGAGTCCTTAGATTTAGTGGCTCCACATTCTTTTGCCTTCTTTCCTGCAATTGCTTCTCCTGCAGGCAGAAAAATATGCCTGGGCAAGCGAGGACATGTATTAAGCCTATTTTGGGCCTATCAGGCCTACCATGACACACACAAAAAAACCCAAGTAGAGGTAAATAAAGTTGTGACACAAAGAGCTGAGATAAAAAGAGTTCAATATAAAGTAACAGACGGCACAATTGCCTTAGCTTAGTCCATTTGCATAAAAGGTGCAACAAAATGCAGGGGGGAAAAAAAAGGGGTGGGGAGGAAAGGGGGGAAAAAAAAACCCAGAACCAGCATAAAGCAGAACACCAGAGAGCTAACCAACTCCCACCCATCTTGACACTATCCCCTCGGAAAAGAGCCAACACTTAAACCCAGAACTCAAAAGCTGAAACTGGAACAGGAAGCCTCTCATGTTACAATCTTTACTTCAAGCCCCCTAATACTGTGCTCCAGACAGCACTTTTCATTTTCAAGCTGACATGACAGCAGCATGGTTTTCAATAATAAAAATCACATTTTCAACTTAACCTCCACTCCTTGCTCTATACCAGCTACATCACAGCCAGCAGCAATCAACAACAACATGCATCATGTGTCATTCTCTGTCCATTCTGACTCAAACAGAGACCCTTTGCAGTACATAGAAGACTTCTCACTGCAGATGCTCTGGAGTGCCACCATGTTCCATCAGACTCTGTCTCATTTCATGACCAGTCCAAATCGTGGGGCTGTGGTTTCCACCCCTGGGGCAGCTGACTCCAGCAATTCCTTCCACCTCTCCAAATGAAACCAAACTATGGCTTGCATTCTATTCTCCTGCTTCCAACACATCCAGGTGTGGAGATTCCCCCTTTGTAATTTCGTGGCACCAGATTGCACTGGGCACCTGTTATCTATTAAAGCTTCATACTCTCATGGGTTCAACTTGTCAAGTCACTGGTTCCATACAGTCCAATAAACCCATATGTACGTCTCCTCTGTCTGGTTGGAGGCAGGGCCCCTACAGTTCTGACTGGAATCACTCACATCTTGTGAAGATGCTTCGGAAGTCCCTTCTGGAGGATTAGAAGCAGTATCAGCTTGTCTGCTCTTTTTGGGTGACTTTCCACTGGAAACTGAGGCAGAGTTCTTCTGAGGAGAATTTCCTGTAATTCACATACTCATGCAGCTAGGGCTGCAGTGGGGTTTCCATCCCACTACCTCATGTCCTCCCCACGGTCACACAAGTAAAACCACGGGTTATGCTGTGGTGCGTATCTCCCAGATCCTCTGACAGGGAAGGACCTGGTTCTCATGACCGAAACACGGGACCATATAGGTGGGGAGTAGAACATATTCTTCATGAGTTGATGGGGGGGCAGTTTCTTCACAGGCCTGTACAAAGGAAGATAGATTTTTTTCATATTGCTGAGGCTTTCTGCTTATTTCAGCTACCTTTGTCCTTAGCCATCTTCCAAAACCAGAGACAAAAACCAAGCGAGCAGCCCTGTCTCTTTCTCTCATTCCTGTGATGGCCCTGATTCATCCTTATCTTTTGCAGGACAAGCTGCTTTCCTTGTATGATTCTTTTTCACTATTTGGGCAAGTGATACTGGCATAGGCTGGTTCTGCTGCCATGCCTGCTGGCCTGCCTGTAGGTCCAGAGACCTTCTTTTGCTCCTGAACACTCTGGGCAGCAATGAGAAGAGCTCAATAGGCATGGGCCAAGCCCAAACACACTACAATAATTTCTATCTCTTGGGAACTCCCAGGCTGACATCAGACTTTTTCCAAACATTTCACCAGCTTGTCAGCTGCAGGTAAAATTCAAGTTGGCTAAGGACATAAAAGGGAATATGAGCTAACACATCAGTGATTCCGAGGCATGTAACAAAAGCTTGGTGACTGGTCAAGTGGCTTTTTTGTAGCAAGGAGGGCAACAATACAACTTTAGTATTTCACTATTCTACTAAAAAAAGGAAATAATTTAAGTCTTGAGTCTTTTACAGCTGCTTCTGGATTACTAGGGTACAATTTGGTAAACTGGATGTATTTTAGATTACAATGATCACAAACACAGACTATTTGGATGTCTCTAAGTGATGCTTTGCTGTGCTTCACTGACATGTAGTGCTCGCTATTAAATCAGTCTTGTTAAATTAGCTTGGCTGCAAAGGACTATGTTAAGTTAGAGCCTGGCCCTTAAGGCATTAAATAGCCATATAACTGCAGTAAAAATAACATCACTAATTTTAGTATGCCAATGACATAAAGGAATTATAATAACGGGAAAAGTACAACACAAATAACTCTGCCAATGCAAATTACTTTGCTTGTGTTAATTCAGCTCTGCTGTTCCACTTTTCAGAGTCTTGTTTCAGACCTGTGCTTGTGGCACTGAGTAAATATGGTTTTGCATTGTAAGACCTTTTTGCCTGTTACGCAAACATTACAAATTTAGCTCTCAGGAGCATCCTATGTATTTCCTTGACAGACTCACCCTGGACATGAAATGACAAATGGTGCACAGTTAGTCTTCATCAGGAACCTAACTGGTACGTAAAGTAACAATCAACTCATTTTTTCCACTGATCAGTGCCCTTTTTAACGAAAGCACCTTGCAGTGACATTGTAAGTACTTAACATAATTCATCCTCCAAGTCAAAGATTGCAGCTCTTGAGCAGTCCTGATTTTCTGTGTTTCACTCAAGACTACTACAACGTCATACAGACCACACAAGATTTAGTATATTCATCACAATAATGTGTAGTAAATTGTTCTGGGCCTCAATAATACTGTATCATCCAATTCTTGCTTTGATTTTTTTAAAAATTATTTAGTGCAATTCTGAACTAAAATTATATACCCAGACTTCTCTTATTTGTATTATAAACGTTAATGTAAATAGCTATTCTAAAATGCCTTCAATAGCCAATGCACCAAGGTAAAGAAATGTACAAGGGAGCTATCCCTGATCATCAGAATGGCACTAAAGGGGAATCAAATGTTAGAACTAAGCTTCTGAAGGAAAGGTGGGTTGGTAGACATCTGTTTAATCATTATCCACTTGGATGAGATGCTATAGACTCTATGTTCACAATTCACATCATTCACATCCTGCAAACATTTTTTTGTCCTTTTGTACTGCTGTGTCATGGCTGTCTGGGACAATTTTATTGTTGCATATTTTGAACAGAAACGCTCATAAATTATTTAGATTGCTAAAAATACTCGCCAGGATTTAGAATATACTGCATAAGCGGAAGAATGACCTCCGGATTACTTTGACAAAAATCAATTAAAAATTCCTGAGTTGCAGTATCCAAATGACCAAAGCAGAGACCACATCTGGACTGCTAAAAGTTATGAGTGAAGCCTGTAATCTCAGTGTGCAAAAATATTACAAGAGAAATCTCAAGGGGTCTCAGTGAACTTGCAAAAACACCTCTGCTGTTCTGAAATAGGCTTATTGGGGTATGGAACCAACACCTGGGAGAGCAGCCAGAGATTTATGCAACCATTGCATTTGAAACTGTACAACAATTAGGTTTAACAGCTTTGTGTATTTTGGAACTCGTCCACTTCACCACACCCAGGACATTGTGGATATCAAGGACAGGAGAGGGTGATTTTTACCTCCTCTACTGTTATTGAACAGAAGGTTTTAGGAGCCACAATACTGGCTGGGTGCTTTACCACTAATTGAATTCTAATTTCCAGTACCCTACCTGTATATTTAGAGGTGGCATTACATTGCATCTATTCAAGAAACAATAAAAACCCCCACCAAACAATGCACTAAATAAATATACATTGCAAAAGGCCTGTTAATGTCTAGGATACCCAAGACATCTCTTATGCTGAAACCAGGATATGTCTACTGTAATATCAAAGGGATTTCTTAGATTCAACCAAGTAAGAAGTATGGTGGCTAGAACTTGATTTAAATGCCTGGTTTGATGTCTTTTTTCTATGAGACATACAAAAAGAGTCACAGCCTTAAGTTTCCTGGAATTCAAGTATGGCCACTTTTGCCTTTTTACCCAAGGCCTGTTTAGGTAACTTAAGGCAGACTGGACTAACACAAGCCCTGGCTCAGAGGCAATCCTGGTATGCGTAGAGGCTAGGAGATGAAAGTAGATCTGCAGAGAAGAACTTGAGCATACTGGTGGATAAAAAGCTAGACACCAGCTGGCAATGTGCACTGGCAGCCCAGAAGGCCAGCGACATCCTGGGCTGCATCAAAAGCAGATATGGTCTTGTTAGAGCAGGTCCAGAGGAAGGCAACAAAAATAATCAAAGGGAAGGAACATCTCTCCTATGAGGAAAGGCTGAGAGTGTTTGGGTTGTTTAGCCTGAAGACAATACCTAAAGGAGACTTGTAAGGAAAACAATTTGTTTTAGCAGGGCCTATTGAAATAATTATACACCTCCTATCTGCTCCACTGACAGGCTGACACCACAAGGCTTGGACAGAGTCTTCAAAAGCTATGGGTAGGAGACTGCAAAGGCTGTGTCCCCTTTCCTGCATATATTATGAAGTTATTACTCAAAGATAAGTGACTAGTGTAGTAGGGTGAAGAGATACTGGAAATTGTTTCTTCTTCAAGCCAGAGATGGAAATGGAGCTAGTGCATTAGACCCTCACCTGTGGCATAGCAGAAAAGTACCTTACCTATTGGATTGAGAAGGAATAGAGCTATCCATATTTGCTGACCAATACTACTTAGATTTGTACTAAAGCACAATGATTTTTTTTTTATGTTTTTGTTCATGTCAAAAGCTGACTCTATTTACCTCACCCCTCATCATTCCAGAATCTCTTCCACTTTGTCAAAACACCCACACACTTACGCTTCAGACGTTTCTTTCTTCCATCCTCTTTAAATTACACTTCTGGACTAATGCCAGTATCATCTGTCTCTAAGGAAATTAAGTCCCATGCCATCTTGTCCTCCTGCTTTTGTTTCTCCATTATGCTTTTCAGAAATATGTATTCATTTGGGACTGTTTTGAGAGCTCAGCACTCTCTGAATTTAAATCTAGCTGTTGTTCATCTTTTCCTGGTCTCAAATTGCAGCTACTTCCACAACAGCCTTCAGGAGTTAAAGAACAGTCATTTATAACTGCAAAAGTCACATTAAACATCACCCTAATATTTGTTAGCCACAGCCTAAAATCCTATTTTGTAGTTGATGATGTACTCTTAGCTACTTTCAAAAATTATTTTGACCCTCCAAACTGGGAGATGGCTGGATCCACATTTGGTATGAAAGGCAAAAAAAGCACAAAATCTTGCCACCTGTTCCTCTAGCAAGTTGGCAGCATAAGATGTTTCACTAGTGCCAACCCTTTGCCCCCAAACCACTCTAGATCTCTAGATCTAGCTGGCCAATCTTGTTTTGCCAGAAGAGGTCTCAGGAGATGAAGATACCTTATTCTTTGTCTGAGGAAGCTAATAGACTTTATCCTTTACTTTTTATGAAGGGGCAGAGAAGAGAACAGCACTATGTCAGTCCTCTCCTTCACAGTTCATTCTCCTTGACTTTACATTTGTTGCTGAAAGGAAGGACATTTTCAGAAGCAGTTACTGCACCTACTTCATCACACTAGATATTGTGCCAGGAAATACAGTTATTGATCTATATGTAAGATACCACTTTGTGAAGGAAAACAAATTATCCAGTGTCTCTGTTAGCACTGGTCTTACTAACATTGTTAGATGTGTTGTTTTCTTACCTCCATCCTCTCAGAGATAACAAGCCCATTTTCCAGTCAATTTTTTTTAACTATTCTAGAAAAAAAAACCAAAACAAAACAACAACAACAAAAAACCAACAACAACAACAACAAAAAACCTCAACTTCTGTTTCTACCTAGAATCTAAGAGGGGAAAAAAATATACAAGCATTTCTCCCTTTTTATTTAATGCCTCAAAGCCAGCTAAGTCTCATTTTCAAGTTGTCTCCTCATACAATAATTTCACAGGAGCTGGATTTGGGGTTGTAACTGGCTGCGCTTCTGGGCAGCATGGTTACTCCACACTGTGCTGTCATGGGCTCAGCTACCTGTGCTGTTTTTGAACTTCTGCTATAGATAGACCTGGCCATGCAAAGGCACATCCAATCTCAGCAGTATCTGCTCATTTAGTAGAAGTCAACCTCTTTCAGATCCTGCTCGACAGGTGAGTGCCCCCCAAAGAGAATTCAAATACAACATTTACTGGAAGCAAAGAGTTCTTGAGCAGTGAAGAGATGATCATCATCAAACTGTGCCTGCCTTCAGCCTCTACTCTCCTGCCTGCTATCTGTGTTCTGCACTTCAAGAAAGGGCCAGAAGGGAACCTGGACAAATAGGATTTCCCATTTAACACTTCCTTTCCTTAAATCTTTTCTCCTTAGGCTTTAGAAATAACAGGCTAAACATACATTTGCACATAGGTTACTACCATAGGGGAACATATATTTTGATTGTCACTGCCTGATGTCTGTAACAGTGTAGGTCTGCTGTTAAGTTTTAAGGCAGAAATAGCATCATGCTAATATTGCATACGATTAAATTCTCAGTACAGGAACTCATACTGAGTTAAGATCAAGCTATTTTTGGCTGCAGTCCATCATTTAAAGTTACACGGAAGTGAAAACTGTTTACCTACCTAGTGTTTACCAACATTGCATAGCTGATTATTTTAGCAGACTAGACCATGAGCATCTTGCACATTATAGAGCTCCTACAGTAGAATTAGGAACACTCTTACGTTTTAATGAAGATTACTCACAAAAGTACCAGTTAAGAGCAAGTCAACCCTGCCTCACCTTGAAAAAGAGCAAAGCCACAGGGCACAGCAGGCTCAGTGAATCCCTGAGACTCCCTTCAGACCTTCCCTTCTCATAGATACATCTAGGAATTTACGTGCCATCTGAACTTTAATGATGTTTGTAGTAGTATAGTTACACCAATAGCTTTCAGTGCATAAGAAATACTTTGAATAAATCATATTGATTTAAACATAAGCAGGGTACTTGAACATCAGCTATCTAACTTATGATGACCTAGTCTGCATGCAATTTAAATAACCTCTAGGCTCCACTATCCTCATATAAACAGCACCCCTTAGAAAATACAGGGTATGTTAAAGTAGCATTGTTTTGGTATTCACACAATTAGGAACACTGAATGTCATGGCCCTGGGACCTTGCACAATCCATCTGGAGGCCACACCCTCCTTTATGGCTCAAAGACCATAAGTCAGCCAAGAAAACCGAAGAGTTTCCCCCTTCCTCACTTCCTCCTGAAGTAAACATGCCAAAGGGCTTCTGCATGAACCTTGTGTGTTGTAATGTAGCAAGATTGTCCAGCCTTGGATCTGCTGAGTGAACCACATTAAAAATACATGAAAAAACAAACTTAGTCTTTGAACCATGGGACCTCCTCACCTCTCTGAAGTCTAAAATCACCTCAATACTTTCGAGTGCAAGCTGAGCATACAAGGAGCCAGACTATATGGAAACTCTTTTCTGTGACTTCTGAAGCATGGTTGTGGGCCTGCCTGCTGCAGAGACAAGCTCCCTGTTTCAACCAGATTTTCTCTCACTTCATACTTGCTCCTCTTTGCTGACTCCTGATCTCCTCACTTTGGCAGCAGGTCTGCTCTTCTGGTCCTTCCACAAGAAATGTGGTCCTTTCTGCCTTCATGCCACAAGGTGCAGCATGACCAAAGCGCAACAGCAGGGGATGAGGCCAACAGGCAGCTCTTCTCCCTGCTGCCCACTGACAAGACTTTTTGATAGGGATACAGCATGCAATATTCCTATGAGGCATAGACAAGTTAAAAATAATTGCCATGAGGATACAACTCCATACTCACACTGGTAGCGTACTTCTTCTTGGGCATGTAGCACAAGATTAAAGACTTGTATGACAGCCAAAATATTTCAGACATTTTTCACAAAGGAGAGAAAAAAAACCTACAAGCTGCTGTAATCAATCTAAAAAGTAATTCTTGTAGTACAGAGACAACCACTGGCCCAAGTAAGCTGTTCTGAAATGGCTTACAAGTGAGATAGGGCTTGGGATAAGCCTTTGCCTTAACTCCAGAGGACTTTAAATGAAGTTCTTTCTGAAAGAAATATCATGTGTTCCTTTCAGATACACATTCAAGAACCTGTTGGGTTTTTTTTTTGCCTATTTCACAAAACATGCCCATGTATTTGAGGTTCTGAGATTTCCAACATCGTGCCCTTGAGTGAGCCATAAGTTATAAAATTCTAGTTCAGGGCTGGACAAGGAAGGAAAGGGGACCCCAGGAATTGAGAGCTGGAAGGATTTGCCATATGGTTTGCAACGTATTGGTTATTTTAAGCATTAGACTTCCTTTACTAACTAAAATTATAATCATTTAAGGCATTAGAACAAGGTGCTAAACATAGCACTGATGCTCTCCTCTTTAATAACCATCCTTCCCTCCAAAAGCTGGAATTTAGCACAGCGCTCCTCTTCGGCGCAAGGTCAGGATCTGCCAGCCCATCCTCCCACTTCCCTGGTGAGAGAGCTCCACGTTGTGGGAGGAACGTGCACAGCGAGCAACAAAGGGTGCTGAAAAAGAGAAAGCGTTACATAGAATTTACACTGTTAATCATTTTTTTTCATGGTGGGAGCATCAGATGAAAACTCTAATCTCCGTTTTTCAAAGGGAAAGGCTCACGATAACATTGTTGTACTCTATTCTTCCCAAGCATGTCAGTGCTGTTAGAGAAAGACACAGCACAGAGATGGAGAGAGTCATCCCAGTTCCACTAGTTAAGTTTAAATACTTAGCCAACTAAGCTGATAGTAAGTTTAGAGGTCTTGGAATCATTGGCACGGATCAGCAGCCAGAAACAACTAAATCTGAAACTAGTAAGTGTTTTCATCTGGCTGAAGTAATTATTTACTTAAGGTGCAAGTAATAGTTTCCCATGCTGTCATTTCATACCTGGTTAGCGTCTCAGTCCATTTTAGACATTAAAATGTAATCTGCTTACCTCACTTTTAAGAAAAAGTAATAAAGGAGGCACTGTGTATTAGTTACCTGAAATGCAAAATATGAGAATCAGAGCACCGTGAGCTTTAAAACTGAAGTTGCTCCATAGTATGAAATTGTGTGCAGTGATTTGGTGACATTATGTTGTGCCAATTTTGTACCTGACAAAATCTTTAATTTAGGAAAAAAAAAATGTCCACCCTGTTCATTACAGAACTAAAACTGTGCCTTGTGACACCTTTTCTCTTAATCCCAAATTCTGCCATGCCCAGGTGACACACAATTTCCTCAGAGTTACCCCATCCTGTTGCAATTGCTGATCCATGTGTGTTCTTGCTGACTTTGACTATCACATCTTTTGCAGCTGCCAATCCAATCATATTTTTCCCTGCTCAGAATACTTCCCTTACCATTGCCAAGTCAGGCATCAACCGTTTCATTGCCATTTCACCTTCTGTCTTTATGCCCCACTGAAATGTATCAAACAGCAAGGCTCTCACTCCTTCCCATGCTGACATTGCAGCTTGGGCCCATTTCTTTCTCCATAGTATGCTTAGGTACTGTAAAGCAGATACTGAGGCAGCACCTTACAACAAAGATGAAGCTTTAACAAAAGAAAGGCATGGGTTGAAAAATTTGCTGCTGTTATTCAAAATCACACTGCCTCAAGCCAGCTTCAAAATGGAAGTGTGGACTAGAGAAAAGTATTGTGGGGGTTAGATTGTAACACAAGAGACTTCCTGTTTCAGTTGCTGCTCTTGGATTCCAGGTTTGGGTGTTGGCTCTTTTCAGAGCCAGGTGGGAGTTGGGTAGGACACTGTTTGGGTTTTCTTAAACCATCCTACATTTCACTGCACTTTTCCTGCAGGTAATTGTGCACTGTGATTACATTACCTTATTTTATATTTAAACTCTCAACCCAGAACTCTTTTGTGTTACTTTTCCTCAATTCTGTGTTGAGGGAAACAGTCAGATTAACCCATTTACCATGTGCTAACCTGTTACACTTCTACACTTCTTGTACATGTACAGTAATTCACAGCTTTATGATACAATATGGTTGTATCAGCATATACTGCCACTAAAGGACCATATTAAGATTGCATAGTGTTTACACTTAGCCAGTATCTGTGGCTGACCTGTAGCAGTTACTCTATCACTTGATGATCCCTCCTTGGAAGAAAAGGAAAATCAGGGAAAGGAGACAAGATCCACAGGCTGAAATAAAAACAGATTTAATTAAATAGCCAAATTATTACCAACATAAATAAAAAATTATATAGAAAGTCATACTCAGCCCAGCAAAAGTTTAGCAGTCGTAATACCTACCTATTCTCAAGAGCAGGAAGAGCAGTACGAGCAGGAAGCCTATGCAGGAGACATTAGTGGAAGGCCCCTCACTTCTCAAACTTCATCTTTTATTCTGAGTATGGTGCTCATGGTATGGGATGCACCTGCAGCCAACTCAGGTGAGCTGTCCTGGCTGACTCACACCTACTAATAGCCTGCAGCCCATGGCTTGCCTGAGAGTCTGTCTCACCAAAACCTGGACACATAGGAAGGCTGAACTTGGACACTTTTTGTCTGAACCATCATTTTAAGTATATTTTGTGTTTAAGCTGTCTAAACTAGCCAGATTGTCAAACTAACTATAAAAATACACATGCTACAGTTAAGTTGCTGATTCAGTTTTTCTTATACTGTATTTCTTATAATGAAAAACAAAAACAAACAAACAAAAAACCAAACCACCCCAACAGTTTCACAGCAAGAATTTTCCTCATTTAATTCTAGCATATAGGTACAGCATCAATGCTAATGATTGCTATTGCAGAAAAGTTCAATAACCTATCTTGATTTCCTTTCACAAAGTTTCATTACCTCAAAAATATCATAATTGGAGAACAACCAGAAAATCATTAGGAGTCTGAAGTCTGAAACAAAACTAAACACTTAAGAGTAGAAAAGGAACTCTGTCAACACTTGAATAAGAAGGAAAAATCCGCAGCCAGAGTCAGAGTTTTTTTCAGCTGTTAGGTTTTGTATGAATTGTGCAGATTGTATTCTTGTCATGGAATGGCAAGAGACAGACCTAAGCCTCCCTCAGATAGAAGGAACACTTCTGAGCACCACCCCAAAGGACAGTGGGAGTTTATCAGTGACAATACACTGAAATATTTACACTTAAGCCACATCTAGGCAGAACAGACTGTCTGGAAGACTGTCCTGAAGTGCCAGAGAAGAGGTATATATGCTACCTGCATTCATTTCACAGTCAATATCTGTCTCCATGGGTTCCCTAGCTGATCCCCCAGGTGGACTCAGTCAGGTCCCAGCATGACTCAGCCTCTACAGAGATGTTTCCTGCGACAAAGGAGAAACCCCTGTCATGTATGCACACAGTGCCATTTAGGCATTCAACTGTTTTTGTGCTATTTGGAGACGCAGAGAAGTGCTGCTTCCTCCTCAGCAGCGTGGGAGAAGGCAGCAGTCCTCAGATTACTTTTCTACATCCCCCACACCATAAGTACATTCTGGCTTTTGGTTGCCTTTCCCACGTAAGAGTTGCTTTTGGCTTACATGGGTGCAGGGGGAGTGCTGGCTAGAGTGCAGCTGGGGATGTGGCAAGAAGGCAGTAGAGGGAGAAGGAGGTGAAGGAGCTCCTGACATCTAGGCTGAGAGTGGAAGCAGGGGAAGTCTGTAACTGCTGCTAGCCACAGAACCAAGCCAGTATCCCTTAGCAGGGCCATAAGGAAAAGAGACAATAGGAGAAGGCAGCTTTTCCCAACAGCTCTCAAAATCCACAAATTGCTTCAGACACATTCCTGGTGGTGTTTGTCTGTGCTCTGAAGCACTTCATCTCCTGGCTCTGTTCCCAGGCAATCTTCTTGCTTAACTCTCTCCAGTACTTATCTCTCAGCAGCTTCCCAGGGACAGGCCACCTTCCCTCACCAGATGTATTCTCCAGGTCCCTAATGGAGCAATGTCAGTTTGAGAATAGCTGTGCTAAAATGCCATGTCCTCTCCAAAGATCATAAACAGTAGCCTGCATCCCAGGGTCCTGTTGTGGAGGGGATTTCTCTTATTCCTCCTCTGTTAGGGGGAGGTGAGAAATTCATTTGAGGCAGTATTATTTTTTTATAAAATTTTTTATTGAAATCAATATTTACAAATTTGTACCACCCCCAACCACTATGTAATCAAGTTCGTTATGTGCAAGGTTATGGAAACGGTTGGGATATATTTACAGGGATTGGATTATTAAATGGAAATATCAAATTACCAACAACTATAGACAAAGATTCCCTTAGGCTTAATGCCTCTTAACAACTATACTGTCTGCCCAGCAAGGGCTGAAACTGTGTCTGCTCTTAAGACAGAGGTAACTTATATTACAAAGGAATATAAGCTTGCTTAAATGTGCTGCTCTTAAGTATTAATCATTAATCACCCTCCCGGGATTGTGTCACAGCGTGTGCCCAGTATTCCGGTCTTGGTGAGGCTGGAATCTGTCCTGGCTTGCAGGAGAATGGTAAGTGTTCCCAGTCTCTGGGGTAAACAGGATTTCTCTGACCTTCTCTCCTGGTGTGGTCTCTGCCTTGGTGCTGCTGCTTCTGGATGCAGTGTGTCCAGGGATGATCAGCTGGCAGGATTTCCAGGTGCAGGAGAAGGATTTGTTCGTGTAGCTTCTGACATGGTCTCACAGCCAGCAGGCTGCATTTGCAGGTTAGCAGACAGTCTGGAAGGGTCTGCTGGGCCTGGATTTTTCCAGGCTTACAGGACAGCTGGCAAGCAGGGTCTATGCCGGGCTGCAGGGGACTTGAGCTCCGTAGATAAATGCAGGACAGCAAGCCAGTGTGTACGGCTGCTCTAGGCTCAGGCAGGGGGCTCTCAGCTCCCCATATATGTATGAAGTGCAGGCGTGCAGGCGCTCTGCTTCTCAAAGGGTTCGCAGGCAGCTTAACTGCGCCCTGAGATCAGTGCAAGAGGGCTGAGCCTCAGTAATGTTTGCAAGAGAGTAAGGCCTGACTCTGTGTCTAGGCCATGCAAGCAGGTCTGTGCTGCTATGTGGATCAGAGAGCTGAGCTTGAACCTCTGAACGCTCTGAATGCTCTGAACTTCTGAACACTCTGAACACGTGGTGCTCCTTTGCTCCTTCGTGGCTCATTTGGCCATCCAAAGTGACCAATCAGGTTGGCAGTAAGCCCAAACCTTACCTTAATAGGCAGTAGCTGTTTGCCTGGATGTCCCCAATAGGGGATTACCTGGGCAGACCCCAGGGGTACACGGACTGTGTGTGTGTGTGTTACACAACCTGTTTACTGCCATAGGTCCCTGGCAGAAAAACATGTCCAGGCATGTAGAGGCATAGAGAGGCCTCAGTTTTGGGGCTGTTGCCCCTCCACCACAAGTCCAATTAATTCATTAAGATGTGTGACTTTACTGAAGAAATTTGTTATCAGGCAGTGAGAGAGACAGACAAGATCAGAAAAGCACACATAAAAACAAAGAAGTGAAATTGTTGACTCATATTAGTTATTAACTGAAGGCCTCAAGAGAAAACTGATAATGTGAAAGTTAGAAAACAGGAAAAAAAAAGTAGAAGGTAGTTAGAAGACAACAACTCAGCAAGACAGAGGATTAGCCACTGATATTTTCCCATGTGACTGACAACTCTGTGGCCAAGGAGTACATGATGCCCTGGGGTGCTGAGTCTTGCACGCTGGGCATGTTAGACTCAGCTATCTTCTGTGTGCTTTCACCAATGAATAATTGCTGTGTACTCAAAACCTGGATATATTACTGCTTGCAGTCCTCTGTGTGTGGAAGAA
This sequence comes from Pogoniulus pusillus, assembly GCF_015220805.1. Lineage (NCBI taxonomy): Eukaryota > Metazoa > Chordata > Aves > Piciformes > Lybiidae > Pogoniulus > Pogoniulus pusillus. Next base: position 22,713,886 of record NC_087268.1, on the reverse strand, counting down.
GATGCCTAAACATTAGCAGACCAGTGGAAAAGATGGCTCACAGCCCAAATAGGTAGCATTTAGGTGTGCCACTTCCTGCTCAGCACACTGCAGTTAGCTGATCCATGTACTTAATAATCATAAATATTGAGAACTTGGTACTTAACCTCAGAGGCTAGCTGTAGGGCATAATTTCACAGATCAGGTGAGAAAATGCTTGCATGTATTTTCTTAAGGCATTACTGCAAATAGCAGGCTGGGTTTCTACTTGACAGAAAAAAACATCATCTACTTTGCCTCGGTATGGTGATCTTTTCCTCAAGCTACTGCATGGTGGTAGCCTGCCTTCTAGCAGCAAGGCAAGCCATGACTTTGATTCTGCTGCTAGTGTTTTTCTCATTATTTAGATCATTTGATAAGAGTTTGTGTCTTCCAGTAGGTATCCAGGCTTAAAAGTGAAGAGCACTTTTACATCCTGCTGTATTGTCAGCAACCACTTGACCACATTCTCATTGCAAAGGCATAAGGAAGAATGGACTAATACTTGGTGGCCCTCCATGATTTGTGCAAGATAGCTTACATGCACAATGCTCTTCAGCCATACCTACAGCAGGAAGAATTGGCATGAACACAGAGACCTGCAGAAAGAATCAGCTTCGACCCAAGATGTGTCTTTTTCCTATGCTAGGTAGTAGTCCTGAATGCAGTGCAGCATTAGTGAAGAATACTTCTGGTTATAGAGTTATAGAATCAACCAGGTTGGAAGAGACCTCCAAGCTCATCCAGTCCAACCTATCACTCAGTTCTATCCAGTCAACTAGACCATGGCACTAAGTGCCCCATCCAGGCTTTTTTTGAACACCTTCAGGGACAGTGACTCCACCACCTGCCTGGGCAGCCCATTCCAATGCCAATCACTCTCTCTGCAAAGAACTTCCTCCTAACATCCAGCCTAGACCTCCCCTGGCACAATTTGAGACTGTGTCCCCTTGTTCTGTTGCTGGTTGTCTGGCAGAAGAGACCAACCCCCACCTGGCTACAGCCTCCCTTCAGGTAGTTGTAGACAGCAATAAGATCACCCCTGAGCTCTTCTCCAGGCTAAACAGCCCCAGCTCCCTCAGCCTCTCCTCATAGGGTTTGTGTTCCAGGCCTCTCACCAGCTTTGTCACCCTTCTCTGGACACATTCCAGCTAAGATCTCCCTTTTCCTACTTGACACTTCAACTGGCATTTCCTTCTCCCTACACATCTGATTAATGTCTCAAAATTCATCTGGCTTTTTGAGGAGAGGGAACTCTTGATAATGACAATTGAAAGCTTTCCCTGTTTACATCTAGGAGGTGTTGCTGTACCTGTTATTGTCTCAGACCTCAGAGTGGGGCAGAAGTTAAAAGAGGGAAAAAAACCACAAACAAACAAACAATCCTAACTAGACGAAATAATTATTTATTTAAAGGCCAAAGGAGGGAAGTCTCCCAAATATTAATTTTGGGGGTTGGCAAAACTGAAGTCAGCCAGTCCAAAAGAAACATTAAGGTAGAGAATTATTCTTTTCCAGCTACTGGCCAAATCACATAGAGGAAGTTGCTTTAGGCATCCCTGCTGTTTTATTGCTGAAGTAGCAATTATCTTTTACAGTGCTGTTATGCAGTCAGCCTCATTTGAAAGGAAGATGTCTTGAGACAAAAGATTTAAAAACATTCTTTTGTTCACGTATGCTTTTTAAAAACTGTTGGTCTGGTCTGTTTCTTTTTTTAAGTCACATTTACTCGACTAAGGATCCTCATGATTTCATTGAGTTTAAGATTAGATCATTAGACTTGAGACACTATTTTTTGTTACAGTAGTTCATGACTTTCAACCTCAAGATCTCATTTCAGCAAATCATTAAAATCATCACTGAAATATTCAGTCATTAAAACTAGAGCTAGTGTGATGTACATGACAGACTACTTCATCTCTACAGTCTGTACATAGGAAGACCTGCCCTGAGGGTTGACACTATGTACAATATTTGCTGGGTACCTCATAACAGCCAGTAAACATTTTTAGGCACTTAGAAGTTATTGACAGTTAATGACAGAGATTCCTGTTTCTGAATCTCATTTTTATGTAGAAACTCTAGCACCTTTTGTGCTCAAATCTGTTGTTGACAAGGAACCTGTAATCATGGTCTTCATATATCCAGGATAAACACAATGCTGTGCCAACTAGCAACAGAACTCTAAAAGGGACTAACTCTTTTCAAACAAGTATTTGTGTACTAGACAAATCAAAATAAATCTTTAACACAGATATATGTCCTAGAGACCTGAAATGCATAAACAGAATAGCTGAAATGTAAAGAAACTCAGTAATTCAGTCTAATAATTGCCACACGTCCATGGCACCTCATCTGCTAAGGACCAGAAACACGACTTCCAATTTCACCTAAGTCAGTAAGGTAACATTCCTGACAGATGCTTTCCATGAAGTCATACCAAATTCAACCCAAGCATTTTAGGTATCACTAAAATGCACTTTATGTTAGGATCCATGACATATAACAGGACATTAATACTGATCTATCACATAATAGCCACTTTCACTACAATGAATAATGACTTTTCAGTGTAGACATTGCCAGGATTTTGAGATGAATGAATTTCTGTAGAGGGTGACAATGCCTTTCTGACACTGCCTAAGATCTTAATGTTACATTTAGTATAAATATAGCTTTGTCTTACTAAAAGGTGCATATTAGCACCTACAATGACTGTGGAGTAACACCAAGCATCTGTCAAACACAGAGTTAACCTTACGTTAACTGGTTTCTTCCTGCTTAGATGAGTAAATACCACTGTTGCCTTTCATTACAACTCTCAAATCCAATTAGACTCAGGCTTTAATATTAAATATTAATTACTATAAATACATAGTAGTGCATTAAGGTCAGTATGGCCAGCAAGTTAAGGGAGGTTGTCCTCCTCTCTTACTCTGCCTGAGCTAGGTCACATCTGTAGTATTGTATCCAATTCTGGGCTCCCCAGTTCAAAAGAGACAAGGAACTACTGGATAGAGTCCAACTGAGGCCTAGAAGATGCTATGAGGTCTGGAGCATCTCTCCTATGAGAAGCTGAGAGGCCTGGGGCTGTTCAACCTGGAAAAGAGAAGACTGAGAAGGGATTTAATCCTTGTTATAAATATCTCAGTGGCAGGTGTCAAGAGGATGGGGCCAGATGGTGCCCAGCAATAGGACAAGGGGCAATGGCCACAAACCAGAATGCAGGAGGTTCTATCCGAACATGAGGGAAAACCTCTTTGCTTTGAGGGTGATGGAATACTGGAACAGGCTGCACAGAGAGGCTGTGGAATCTCCTTCTTTGAAAACTTTCAAAACCTGCCTTCCTGTGCAGGCAGCTCTAGGCAAACCACATTTAGCAAGAAGGTTGGACTAGATGATTTCCAGAGGTGCCTTGCAGCCTCTACCATTCTGTGATCCTGCAATACTAAAGTAGCTGTCTCTGCAACTGCTCTGATTCAGAGCAGAGGCAATTAATGGAAAGCTTCCTTCTGCCATGCACTGTTAGATTCTCCCCAGAAATGGTTTGCATCAGCTGATTACCCTTGCTTCAGCTCATCACCATTTCTCCTGCTAGGACCCTATTTAAGCCCATTAGCAGGCAACCCTAGCTACTCAATACTGTTCTCCAAGAGCAGGCAGGCTGCTTCTTTGTGTCCTCAGTGGCAACCTTAAATGAAGCTGGAGATGTGAAGTACATATTTAGTAGACAGAACATGTTACTAGGATAGTAGCCTATTATAAATACCCAGAACTGAATAACTGGGTCCCAGGAGCTCAGTGGCTTACAGTTTGCAAATACATATTCAGCTGAAAGTGACGCTTCGGAAGGGAAGTAACTAAGCATGGACCATTCTCATAATGATTGTTTAATGTGATGACAAAAAGCAAAACAGGAAGCTGGACATTCAGTTATCTTTCAGTATGGAACTGTTGTATGTGGACACTGAAAGCTAGTATTCTGGGGTAGGGAACATCTTCTTTTTTAATTTTATAGAATATTTCTCCCATCCACAGGTGTAGATGACCAGAATAAATCAAAGGCTGGATTACAACCAAGATTCAGGTCACTTCCTTGCCAAAAGCAAGACCCACTCATACCAGCGATGGCCTTAAACCAAGGCCACTTTTGTACTCCAGGCAACTGGTCAAGACTCCTTAAAATGAATTTACAGGTAATCTCCAGGCCTAGGTTCAGTGGACCATTATGCAAATCTTCACATAACAACTGTTACGGTGGTCACCAGTTCACAGGAGCTGGGAAAATTAGCAAGGATTTCCACTATCTTCTTATTGGGTTTTTTTGCAGTCTTAGTTTCTACTGCTTCAGTTGCTGGCAAAGTAGGTTTTCATAGTACTTTTACCAAGAATTACTGCTGTTGCCTCAGGGCCTAATACAGTGGTTGGAAAATTTTCATCCTGCCCTCCCAGCTACTTTATAACAAACTTCAAATTATCTTCCAGACACAGCCACTGTTCTCAATCTGTGTCAGACACAGAATGGTGTGATTTTCCTCTAGCCCAGCTAAACCACTCATAACAACTGCTTTAATAAAACCTCCATTTTTTATTTTATGTACATAAACATAACAGTGGCATCCAAACCATTACAGAGGAAACAATACTTAGATCAGGCACAAGCATTTTTGTTCTCCTTCAGATCAAGAAAAAACAAATACTAGCCAAAAAAGGTCTATCACCCCTGAAAAAAAAACATAAGGAACCACTGCAAAATGAAGAAATGGAACCTCTGACAATTTTGTTTACTCACTTCCGAGAGATCTCAATCACTCATCTTTTCCTCTAGGCAGAAACTCTACAAAAATCTATTAAATACTGCTCTTGACTGATTCTGAACACCCATAGTCTACCAGAGTAGAGCTAACTACTTTGATAAAGTAACCTGTACACTTTTTATACCACGTCTCACATACTGCCCGAATTAAGCAGTAAGTGGCCAACGGGAGTAGAACTAGAAGTACAGGGTATTTAGATTGGAGCTGGATGGAGAGGTGCAGAGTTTGCTGGAGAAAATGACAAATAAATCAGAGGTTCTTCCTACACAATTTGTGTTCATGAGACATCAGAGCACAGTGACAATCATAATATTGCAGTATTGCAACGTACAAACTAACACAAACTATGTTGTTTTGCAATACTATGAAAGGATGACACAACTCTAGCAGGAGGAATGGTGCTCTCACAATGAAACTCAGTCTCAGAAGCCTAGATGCACATTATATGAGTTTATAAGCTGTATATATATGATGGTTTCAGAAAGGCCATCTAATTTCCGTTCAAGTTATGATAACAGATGTTATCTTTGAGGTACTTTTGTGCTTTGGTCTAGTTTGGAAAAAGAGATAATTCAGGGAGTTTTTTGTTTGGTTTTGGTTTGGGGGAGGTGTTTGGGGGGGTTGGGTTTTTTGTTTTGTTTTGGGAGGGTTGTTTGTTTGATTTGGGGTGTTGGGAGTTTGGGGGAGGAGTGTGATTGGTTTTATTTTTTTCATCCAGTCACAAGACATTAGGAAAGTCACTCTGGGTTTTTCAAGATTATTACAAATATATCAGCACTGTGCTTACTATTTTAGTCTATGACTAATGCTTTAAAACACTACAACTATTATATGGCAAGTGTAACAGTAACTGACTAAGGCAGATGAAGTGTATTTAGGATTACCTACCCAAATACATATCTGAGAAAGGCATATGTAAGTTTTACAATTAGATTAAAAGACATGTCTAAAGAGAAGAAAGGTGTTTTCTGGAGATCTCTGGTGCCTGTTTTTATCTTGAATCAGCCATGCCAGGCCTGAGCTTTGTTTAGACCTCTCTGATAGTTAGATGCAAAGGCTGTTCAATACAGATTATTTTTCCACTGTGCAAGCATATATTATGTCCTGTTATAAATTTCACTGTACATATAACTATCCTGTATATAGATCAGAAATGAGTATGTATAATTAGCCGGTATTTGCCTTCACCTCTGTCTTTGTTTCCAAGAGTTGCTATGGATAACTGTTTTCCACCTCCTATGTTCTCATTTTAAAGGTCTTGTGAGTCTCATAAGGAAGAATCCTCTCTTCCATATCATTAAATATTTATACAGTGACCTGAAGCAGCAGCCTAGGTGAATACACAGACAATGCTGCAGTAAGTATATATGTTCTTGCTGTTAAATCATAACAAAAGCATATCGCAGCCTCTCTATGCCTTCCTGTAACAGCTGCCTCAAGCAGTGTAGGCAACTGAGAAACACGCCATCATGATAATGTTCTGAGACTTTTTTTTCCTCTAAACTCATTTTTTCTGGGAATGCTAAATTTATGCTAAGAAGTGTGCCCAATAGTTACAAACTACAAAAATATCCATTTTTAGTTTACATCAAGCCAAGATATGACATCCCATTTCCCTTGATGGATATTGCCACAGTAATCCATTTATGGACTATTTCAACACACACCTGGAAATGGTACGAACTTCAATGAAAAACACACTACACAACATTTTTGCCTACCAAGAAGACTGCTTTCAGCTCTGCACTTCATACTTTCACAGCCTAAATTCTCTCAGAGAAATCCATGACCACAAAGATCCCAGGGCTATCGCTACCAGAGGGACCCCCCATCTCTCCCCACGATAGCAGTACAATTTATGTTCTGCTCTGCTAGGACCTGGAAGTTCCTGAATTACAGGTGAGAGGCCGAAAACGTCCTGAGTTTGAGCAGCAGGCCTTGTCCCATGCCATTAGGAAGAGCTAGTTTTTCCTGGAAATAAGTGTAGATCTGGAATTTACTGCCAGATGAAACCAGAGGGACTGTGGATCACACAAGTTTCAGTCAATGCGCAAGACCCCTGGCAGTGGCTGAGCTTTCCTAGTCTGTAACCCTTGCTGATTATCAGCTCCGTCGGGCACACTGACCCAGCCGCTGACGGCGTGGGTCGAGCCGCTGCTCCGGGTCGCGGGTGGGGGCTGCAGCAGCGGTCCGCGGCTCGCTCCTGTCCTGCTCGCACCGCGCCGCGATCTCAGCGGCCAGGCCACCGACATCAGGTCTAAAAAAGCCCAAGAGAAATCGAGGGTGCCGGAAAACAGTGCTGCGTCTACACCAGCTGCTCTGGCCCGGCGGGGCTTTCTCTGTCCTTCTGCAGACCACGTCCCCCCACAAATCTCGCAACCCTACTGAATCGCCGTGCTCTGTCCCATCCCACCTGCACGTCCTTCCACCACCCCCCACCCACAGACGCTCGCAGCTCCCCCTCCCGCAGGGACCGCAGCTTCTCCTCCGTATTTCCCCAAGCCGCCCCCCCTCTGCCGCCCCCGCCCAATCCCTAAGATGCTGCAAGCTGCAACCCGCAAGCAACGGCGCTGGAGCCGGCACTGCAGCTCTGCCCGCTGCCGCCTCGCCCCCCGCGGTGCCAGCGCGGGGAAGTCTAACACAAAGCTTTGACGTTAAACCGGCGGTTGGCTGGGGCGGAGGTGCGTGTGAAATGCCACTGCGATGACGTCACCCTGCTGCCGTCCCCGCGCAGGACGGGCGCCAGGAGCCGCCGCCGCTGTCGGTGCCCGCCCGGAGCCGCCTCCGGTGGGGCGGGTCGCGCAGCGCGGCGCAGCGCAGGGCGGGTCCCGGCGCAGAGCTGCTGCCGGGTGCGCTGGGCCCGGGGCAGCTGCCGTGCCAGCAGCTTTTGGCGGTGCGATGCGGATGGCGGTCGGTGCAGCAGCGGGCGAGGGGGCAGCGCAGAGCCCCGGCCCCGCCGCCGTGTCGCTGGGCTTGAGCGTGGCCGTGGTCTCCAGCTTGGTGAACGGCTCCACCTTCGTCCTGCAGAAGAAGGGAATCGTGCGGGCCCGCGGGCGAGGTAGGGGCCCGGTTCTGCGGTGGCAGCGGGCGCGAGGGGCGCACACATCCTGGCACTTACCAGCTTCTTCCCCAACTCGTCTCCACCTACCCCAGCACCACCGCCTTCCCCCAGTAACCTCTTAGGTCTCCAGAGCATCGTCCCCGGCACCATGCGGGACCAGTCCCCCGGCCCCCGGAGCAGCCTGGCCTCTCCCGCGACCGCTCCCTCTTGTTTGCCTCCTGCGGTTGCCCCGCGCTGCTGCGGCGGCGGCTGGCCCGGACGGGGAATACTGGGGAGGGGGAAACTGCCATGGGGTCCAGCCCTGGCGCCGCGGAGGACAGGGGGATGGTGGCAGACCCTTGGCCTGGGGAGGAACTCACAGTATCCCCTAGAGCGGGGAGTACCGTCTAAATAGGTAGGCTGGGAGAGCCGGCCTCAGTTTGTCACCGTGTGTTTGACATCAGAGGTCGATGGCTGGAGCGCGGCGTGAGGGATGCGATAAATTACGAGGAGACGACAAGTGGAGAGCAATGAGCGCTATTAACGTAGCCACCAGCAACAGCTTCCCCATGTATGGCCAACTCACTGGTCTTCTGTCACGCTGTAACACAGCACTGGGAACTCATCGGTGTGCATGCATAGGTTTCTCTTGCTGCAATTTAAGGTATTTATGGGACTCTTCTACCCATTTCTTTGAGTTGAATAGTTTCTCGCCACGAGCAGCACCAGTACGTATTGTCACTTGCTTATTCTATCTCTTCGTGGACACACGGAACAAGTTACATGAGTCATATGATGGTTTCCATTTGTAGAGAAGAAAGGCACACCAGTAACCTGAAATAATTTATTTTTCCCATTGAAATCCCATACCTTACTGTTTCCTAAAGTGAACTCGTTCAGGAACTGACTATCTGTTCTATCTAAACAATTTAGCCAAAACAAAGCTGTGAAGTCAGAGGATATGAAGATTTGTATTTTATTCTGAAACCGGAGCTCCCCAAAGCATGCAATCTCTGAATAGCATTTGGTAGTTGCAGCTTGATGCTGTGAATGTAGGAAAATGCAATCTGTTTATTCTCAATATCACACTTTTATGTAAGGAGAAAGTTGTAGATAGAGGTTACATGACATTTTTTTATTGTGTTTCTGTGGTCCATGGTGATTTGTTTTGTGGATGACGGTGCCCGTGTGTATATGAGCATGTTTTCATAGGTTCTGGGAACTCTTTATTATGAAAAAATCCTTTTCAGTGAGAGGTATTTTCTCTGTATGCATGTGTGTATAGTATGCATGTGTGTATACATGTGCATATATGAGTAGGCACATATATGTGTTTGAAATGGTTAGTGTTAGAGCAGCTGTGCTTATTTCCAGTGCCTGCTGCATGCAGGAGTTCAGAATGGATGCAGTGGAACAGAGCAAGCTTGTAAGTATGTTCCTATCAACTGGCCACTTGATCTAGCAAGTTTTTGCCTTTTCTGCAGTGACCTTAAAATTAAGGGCCTCAGAAAAAGTAATGCCTTGCAAGACTTCTTTTCCCTCCAAGATGGCTGTAATCCACTTTTATTGTCCACTGGGAGATTGGATTGGCATCACAAATACAAATTTTTTTTTGGGAGGCAGGGGGGATATGGGAGACAACGAGAAAACTGAAGAAAAAGGAATGGCTTTTGAAGAAAGTTCCATTTTGCTGCATCGTTTGATCAGTTTCCTTCTGAGGTGCTTTCAGTGGAGCACTGGGTTAGTTGGTGTCTTGGGTTGAGTCACCATTACAAGTGGGTGATGTGTGTGTGCCTGCCTTCTCAGCGCTGGCAGCTGTAAAACGTCCTGTTTGAAGTTATTACCAATGTTTATTTGTGTATCTTGCTGAGCAATTAATAACATTTCCTATTGCTGTGCTCAGTGTGAGGGCATTCAGTCAAATACTCTAAGTTGCTCTCTTATTTAATGTTTGAAGTTGTGCAGTTCTGCCTTGAACCTAGCAGTTGGAGCTATGAGCCTGAGATTGACAGGGTCAGATGATGTCTTTTTTCCATTGTCTTCAGTAGGTATTGTATTATTAACAAGGAGGCACTTCGAGTCTTTTCTGTCTCCTCTGATGAATCAATAATAGAGTATCAATGCAATTAGTAATCCTTACTTAGCTAGAAACAGCAGTGGGTGACAAATATTTTGCAAAGTTATCTTACTTGGATCAATATTTTGTATCATTTGTACCTCAACAATGTTTTTGTTTTTATATGCAATAATAAAACTCTAAAAAATCATTACACCCACTCTAAAGCTGGCCATTTTAATTAGTCATATTTAATTTCAATTATATAGTGTGATTTCCAAGCACTTAATATTTCATACTTCTCCAGAGTTACAGATTGCTGTGGTTTTGATCCACTCGGGATTTCAGGGTAGGTGCTGCAGCAATAGGCAGTGCAGCTTTTGAAAGGGCACCTTTCCCAAATAAGTGAATAAATGCTGAATTTCTAGAAAGAGGAACACAACATAAGAGCATAGCGTGATGCTAGGGTTATGCTCAGTGGAGGCTGGGCTTCAGTTTAGTAATTAGTAGTCATTAGCCTTGTTCTGCAGAAGCAGAACTTAGAAAGTTTGGTGCACAGGTTGCCTTGCCACATCACAAGGCAACAGCCTCTAAGTTGACAATGAAAATATTTGTCTTTGTGCTCAGGAGACTAAGAGGACAATCCAGAGCTTTTACTCCTCTTTGAAATGGGGCAGTATGTCAGGAATTCAGAGGCTTCAGTCATAGCATTTTCCAATACTCAAATGCAGGATTGGTTCATGCCGCCAAAACTGCATACCAAAATTATTTCTCTGCTACAGTTTATTCCATACAATTACACTGAGGCTATATAACCAAACTAACTGATCCAAATAATGTTTTGGGTTTTGTTTTTTTTTCATAGGTTTCGTATTCTCCTAGTAGTGATTCTAATGCATGTGTTTAAATGGCACCCTAAGAGGCAATTGGAGACAATTTGGATGCTCTTCTAAGTACTACTGCATGATTATCAGGTGCTTCACTGGAACCCAAAATTTCTAACTAATATGTTGTCTTAAGAAGGTACAACTGGGACACTTAGGCTGAATCTGAGAACCTTCTCTCTTGTTTTCCTTCTACTCAGTTGCCTTGAAGAAAAGGATTGAGGTGAAGGTCCCTTAATAGTTGAGACTGTAGAAATTAGGCTGTTTTGTATTTCAGTTTCATATTTTTCTAATATGTCTTCCTATATTTCCTCTTCCAGGTACTTCATACTTAACAGATATAGTATGGTGGTCTGGCACTATTGCAAGTAAGTATTTTAAAAGGCTTGATTTGAAGGGAGAAGTTGTGGTTAGATGATGAGATGAGGCATCTTAAGACTCATGCTCGCTTGTTATGAAATCGGTCTCCCTCAGAAATATCCCACCTTCAGTAAACTCTCACTCTGCTTACTGAATCTGACGGTGTTTGAGAAGGCAGAACTGGGACAATCTCAAGTCAGACATCTGTCCAGATTTCTAAACCATTTGGTACTTGCAGCCCTTGGCAGCCACATACTGCTCTGAGTTACTGCACGGTTTGTGTCTCTGGTCCACTCAGTTTTTAATAATAGTCAAAAGCTGAATGAGAAATTGTTGCTGTGCACAAAAGGGCTCATTGAACACATGTTAATTTTTGAGATCAGAAAGCACTTAGCCAGCCTTAACTGAAAAAGAAAAATCCTGTTTGATTTCTAGTTTGACAGATACAATTTCAGTTTTCCTTTTAATCTACAAGATTAATGTGAGGCCTTGTGTGGTGGGTGCTGATAGGACATCAGTGTAATTTCACTCTTGGTATCTTTGTAAACTCTGCTCAGGCTAAGTTCACTCTCTCATGTGAATCCAGGGCATAGGGAGCAGCTAGTTTTCTCCTTTTGCAGTTCAGCCCTAATTCTACCCACAAGCTTAAAATCTTGCCCCACTTTTAGACCTTAACCCTTTGCAACCCTTAACGTTTTGCAAATTAGTTGGAATTATTCTGATGCTGTTTCTGAGAAGTAGGTGCATCTATTTGTGCCTTTTGTTTCATGGCAGCAAGGTAAGTCTCTGCTGTCTTCAAGCTGTGCAAAAGGAGTGGAAATTTATAGAGCTCCTGAAGACCAAAGTTCACAGCAAGTGTAGAAGCCAGCAGAGGTTCAGAGGAAAGTCCTCAGCTAATTTAACCAGAGTTTAATATTTTGTCACCTTCCTCCTCTACCAGGTCCAGTGCTGTGTAACTATCAATAAATCTGTGCATTAATTACTGCTGTTTGTCACTCATGAGGTTCCCGTCTTGATCTCTGAGGAGAAAGAGTTAAAATAAGAGAGGTTTTATTACAGGAGTTTATTTTGGTAAACTAGTGAAAATGTATTTCACACTTAAAAGAGCTGACAGAATTGACTGAAGGCAAATGGTATCTGTTGGCTTGTGTCCAGTAGCTAGGCGCAGGTATTTCAAAACAAAGCCTCAGTAAATTTCCAAAGGAACCCAGGGAAGAACTGCAGCTAGGCACCCTATGGGATACAGAGAAAGAAAGTCTCTGGGGAATTAGCAGTTACCAGGACAAATCTGTAACAGCTGACATCATTTTCTCAATCAGGGAATTTGGAGTTTGGATGACTAATAAAACCCACATAAACTCTATCAACTTCTTTTCACAATATTTGTTCAGATGGTGAACAAGCATTTCTGTGTTGGAATGCTGACTCAGCATAACACTGCCTAACCATTTTGTGGCCTTGGGATCCAGTGGATTACTGAAGACTGCAAAGGAAGGGCCACAGATTCTACTAAGGGACATTTTCTTACACTGTAGTCAAAAGAATGATTTCAGCATGTGTACAGGTATTTCAATTAGCATTAAACTAATTAATTGACTAATTAATTAGTTTCAGTGCAGGTTTTGATAGCTGTATGGATTCTTATATGTTAGTGTTTTATTGCTGATGTGGAATGCATATCTCCACCGATGGGGCCTTATTTCATGTTATGGAGCAGTGCTGGAGTTCCTGAACTGAACTTTAAGATGAAGCTAGGCTGGAAGATGTATTTTGGAATATGCCTAATGCATGCTACCTGCAAATGCACTTTCAGCCCATGGTAGCAGGCTGAATGTAGATGGAAATAAAGCCCCTGACATGCACAGAGGAGACATCTTTTTGCTATATGAAGCTACTCCTGGTCTCCTTGCAAATGTAGACATGTCAGTGTGCATCAAGTTTTGTACTGCAGTAACTGTGGGGATATTGTACTCCTTGAACAAGTTTAAAGTTTACTTCACAAACTGAAGCCATAATTTGACTTAGAGCACTGATCTATCTGGAGACAACTTATTCTCTAGAGAGGAATCACAGGTTTGGGTTGGAAGTGACCTTGAAGATCATCTAGTTCAATCCCCTCCACCATGGGCAGGAGCACCTTTTAGACAGCTAGATCAGGTTGCTTAAGGCCTTGTCCAACCTGGTCTTGAACACCTTCAGTGAAGGGGGCATCCACAGCCTCCCCAGGCAACCTGTTCCAGTGTCTTATCACCCTTACTGTAAAGAACTTCATTCTAATATCCAGTCTAAGTCTACCTTCCACAAGCTTCAATCCATTCCCTCTTGTCCTGTCACAACAAGGCCTTTTAAAAAGTTCCTCCCTAGCTTTCTTGTAGGCACCCTTCAGGTACTAGAAGGCTACTGTAAGATCTTCCCAGAGACTTCACCTCTCCAGGCTGAGCAGCCCCTACTCTCAGCTTGTCTCTCTAAGGGAGGTGCTCCAGCCTTCTGATTGTTTTCACAGCACCCCTCTGGACTGACTCCAGTCATTTGATGTCCATCTTAAGCTGAGAGCACCAGAACTGGATGCAGTACTCCAGATGGTGTCTCAGGAAAGCAGAGTAGAGGGGGAGAATCACTTCCCTCCACCTGCTTCATTTGATGCAGCCCAGGATACTGTTAGGCACAAAGGTCCTCAACGTTAGGTAAATGGTGTTACTGAGCTCCCTTTTTCGGTTTGCCTCAGTTAATCCTGGCCCATTGTTTGTGGTGGTAAGACACTGTTACTATTGCTCCCTGCTAATACTGAAAACCTTTGGTAATTTCAGTTGCCTTACAATATGTGCAGTTTGAAGCTCCAGAGACCTAGTTTATGGATCAGCGTTGGTGCCATCTGTTAGGGTTCTTCCAAGAGAAAGTTAAGGCATCTGACCTCAAAAAAAAGCAACCTTTTGGCAGAGTCACTTTAAAAGTTATGTAATTTGCAGAAACACAGTGTGCCAGCTATATTCCGTCCTCCATGTAAGATAAGCCCCAGTGCCTTCAAGTGCCCTCAAGATAGTACCAAAATTGCCACCTACATCTGCTGAAAACCAAGGCTGAGTCTGATAGCTGAGTTCCTTTGTTCCCAGGGGCAGGGAGACCATCACTGACTCTCTGCTTTAGAAATGCTGCTCGTTAACTCCTCTGCCTCACCCCTGCACATAAAGAAAGCCTCAGTGAATTAAATTAGTATAATTTTACCACACTCTGCAGTTTTGCAAGCTTGTTTTTTGTCTCCATGTTTCCTGTACACAGGTCTTCAGCTCTACTGATAATATGAGCTAATTTGGTAAATTAATTAATGTTTGCACAGTGCTTTGCAGGTGTAAAGAACAGGATGATGGTAACGATATCTGATAGGTGAGGGCAATGGCCACCTGAGCATAAAGACAGCTTGAATTCTTTAAATGTTTTTAAATGTTGATAATGCCTCTTAACATGAACTGGAAACTTGAGCTGTGTGTAATTTGTGTTCAATCTCAAGGTTCTTGCCAGTTACCACGGACCTTGTAACTATGCAAGCATCATGTTGCCTATTATAAACTAGCCAGCACTTGCAAAACCATCCAGCTTTTCTTTTTTAACTGAAAACTTTGACATATGAACTGTTTGTTACAGCTGTGATGTGCAATAGTGTGGCACATCTTAGTATTTGCTTTTATTGAGGGAAAGAAAACCAAAAAATCATGAGGCTATTGTAACTTGTTAGGAATCTGCTCTTTTTACAGCGGCCAGGAATTACTTTTGACCTTAAATATTGTGCTGTGGAAATTTGATGTGGTTTGCCGTATACTGAAGAGCTTTATGCATGTGCTTAATATTTCATCATTAGATTTCTTTCCTCTGTACTGTCTTTGCTTTCTCAGAAAAAAAAGTAACAGTGCTGTTAGGAACTATAACCAAGTGCATTCATGTTACATGTACACATGTTCTAAAGCTAAAAGCAGGAGTTATATATAACTCAAATAAATGTTTGAGTGCAACACTGAGATATTTGAGAGTAATCCATAAGTGTTTCATATACTTATGTGCAACTACTCTTAGTTCATGTAAATGAGATTATTTACTGTGCCCTCTTGGATCTTTTGGTGTGGCAAATATAAATCCTGTGTTAAAAAATAATTTTAAAATATGAAAAAAAATCCAGCCATTTTTTTTTAAAGTGCAAAATTAACAGAGCTAAGCAAATCTGTAACATCTGTTTTCCAGTTAGGTCAATCTTTCCCAAACAGTATTGGGTAAGTTGTCATTGCTTCTTTTTACAAAGGGATTTAGAGGCTTATTTCTGGTTCTCTTGACAGTGGCTTTGGGTCAAATAGGGAATTTCTTGGCCTACACTGCAGTTCCAACTGTGCTAGTGACACCCTTGGGAGCTCTTGGCGTTCCATTTGGGTAAGAGTTTGCTTTTCTTGTTCTTATCTGAATGTTGTCACTACTTAATAAAATGTCAGATAGACTCAGTAATCACTGGAATTCCACTGAGAAGATGTCAGACGTACATTGTTAATGTATTACAATGTCACCTATTCTAATTTCTCCCCTAGTGAAGGGGCAGGAGCAGGGGTAGGGAGAAGGTAATGGTAAATAAAGGGTTGCTGAGTATCTTGTCCTTTTGACTGCCATTATGATCTGAACAGGTAAATTTGTTTTGGTTTAGTTTTTTTTGCTCTTCCCTCTGGTTAGTTTAGACTCTTCTGCATATTCTTTTATTCACAATTTCTTTCCTTTTGTCTCACATTCTTTTTCTCCTCTGCTATCCACAGCCCATGTGTTTATTGATGCTGATTTTCATTTAGTTGGATTTGACCCCTTTCCTGTAGCAAAGGTGTCCCTTGCATATGAATACCCTCTGCTTCTGGAGTGTTATGTTTTGGGGCAAGGAAGGGGGGGCAACAGACCAAAAAAGCAGTGCATGTTCCTAAAAGCAGTTTAATGTGCAACTATGTGTTTTGTGAATAGCTATGCTACAGTTGTGAAAGTAAGAAAGTGCATTGCTTTAAAGCAAAGCTGTTCATTGCCTCAAGATTTTTCTATTGCCTACTGTTACCTACTGAGCTGTATCTGACTGCGCTGGTCATCTGCGTCAGAGTGCAGATCACTTTGCTGGGCCTCATGGCTGTCCTTAGAGCTCTGACACACACTGATGATGTTCCACTTGCCACCTGTTATTTATCCCTAGCTAAATAATTGTGTGTGTTTGATCAGCTGTGTGTCTGAGCTGAGCCTTGTGATCTTTGTAACCAAAGGTCACTTCAATCACTTGACTGTGTAACACCTACAAAATGCAGCTTCATGACAGCTCACCAAACTGTTAATGGGTAGGTATTTGCTTCAGATGCCTGGCTTGAACATTGGTATTTTTGGAGGGGGTGATGTGGTGTTGTTTGGCGAGGGCTCGTGATTGGGTTGTTGGGGTTTTGTGTTGGTTGGTTGGGTTTTTTTTTTGTTTGGTTTGAGATGAGACATCAAGGATTTATTAAGTCTGAGACTGGATGGGTTTTTCCTAAGTCAGAAATACATTTGAGGATCCCCCAACATTTGATACTGTTCCCTTAAGAGGGAAACTTATGTGTCACACTGCCGTTAAAGCATTATTAACAGGATGTATTCAGACTCTTAATTCTCTTCCTTTTTGTGAAAGGTCCATTTTAGCTTCTTACTTACTGAAAGAAAAACTGAACATTCTTGGCAAGCTGGGATGTTTGCTGAGCTGCGCTGGGTCTGTTGTTCTCATCATCCATTCCCCAAAGTCCGAGAGCGTAACAACTCAGGCTGAGCTTGAAGAGAAGCTTACAAATCCAGGTACTCTGTTTTTTTCTTAACTCTCAATGATTTAGTGAGATTGCCCAAGAGCGTGCAGGAGGAAGAGGCTTACCACTTTCACCAGGTAGAAAAATTTACTTCTGAAGAAGCCATGGTGTGACAGAGACAGGTCAAAAAAGTACATGGGACATACAAAAAATTACAGCTTTTTTGTGGGGAAACCATGCCTTGCTGCACTTGGAGTTTGTCAAGTTTATTGACTGAGATATATATATAAATATATATATATACACACACACATATATATATATATATGCAGAAAGAAAAATGTGGATACTTTTGAAAACATTATCCTGCTGGCTATTTGATTTTGTCATTTTCTAAAATTGTGGATTTTGTCATTTTCTAAAATGATGGATTTTGTCATTTTCTAAAATGATGGATTTTGCTACCTAAGACATGAATGGTGTAATTCTAGGATCTCAATTTAAGTTGTTTTGTGCTGCGGTGGGTTGGCATGGCTGTATGCCAGGTGTCCACCAAAGCCACTCTATCACTCCTCCTCCCCAACTGGAGAGGGGAGGAAATAGAACAAAAAGTGTATTGATCAAGATAAGGAGAGAGAGAGACCAGTCAGCAATTGCTGTCATGGACGAAGCAGATTTGACATGGGAAAATTAATTTATTACCAATTAAATCAGAGCAGGATGATGAGAAATAAAGCACCTTCTACCAACCCCTCCCTTCTTCCTGGCTTTAACATTGCTCCCAAATTCTCTGCCTCCTACCTCACAGCAGTACAGGGTGATGGAAAATGGAGGTTATGCTCAGTTCATCACACACTGTCTCTGCCTTTCTTTTTCTCTTGAGGAGAGGACTCCTCACACTCTTCCCCTGCTCCAGTGTGAGGTCTCTCCTGTGAGAGACAGTTCTCCACAAACTTCTTCAATGTGAGTCCTTCCTAGTGACTGCTGTTCCTCATGTACTGCTCCAGTGCTGGGCCATTCTACAGGGTGTAGTCCTTCAGGAACAGACTGCTCCAGCATGGGTTCTCTGTAGGGTCACCAATCCTGCCAGCAAACCTGCTCCAGCATGAGCTTCTCTCTCTCTGTGGGGCAACAGAGAGCCAGGAGCCTGCTCCAGCACAGGCTTTCCATGGGGTCCCAGTCCCCTTTGGATATCCACCTGCTCTGGCATAGGGTACTCCATGGGCTGCAGGTAAGTGTCTGCAGGATGACAACCTGCCTCAACATGGTTCTACCATGGGCCACAGGGGAATCTCTGCTCTGGTGGCTGCAGCACCTCCTCTCCCTCCTTTTTCATTACCTTTGGTGTCCTCAGAGTTGTTTCTCTCACATGTTGTCATTCCTTTCTCTGACTGAAGTTGCTGTTGTGCAGGGCTTTTTTTCCCCCTTTCTTAAATGTGTTATCACAGATGCAGACAGTTAACCACCATCTCTGACGGGCTTGGTACTGGCCAATTGTGGGTCTGGCTGACATTTGCTCTGTCTGACATAGCAGAAAGCTTCTAGCAGCTTCTCACAGAAGCCACCTCTGTAGTGCACCTCTGCTATCAAAACCTTGCCATACAAAACCCAACAGATACGTAAACAACAAAAACACTGATTGTCTTCTATTCTTCTGCTTTTTTTTTTATTCAACACCCAGTTATGTTCCAAGCAGATTGCTTTGCACAATAAAGATGTGTAGAAATACTCTTGAGACATATGATGAAATGCCTGTTCTTTCTTACAGAGAATGTGAAGCTGGATGTCCTGTTAAGTGCCAAACCCGCTTTTATTTTTCTTTCATAAGAGCAAAACTGCCAACTATTGTGATTTCCTTTGACTTCATTAGATGAGGGAAACTCAAACCAAATAACAACAGCTATCCAAAAGACCTGCAAAGAAAAGAAAACAAATACCCTGGTCTAAATTTACTATTTCAGTCTGACAAAAAAAATTTGTAAATATATGTCTTTAAAACTGTAAAGAAGCTCAACATGTTTTTCACCAGTCTAATCTGTGTACTGATGCTATTATCTAAATCATATGGCCTCCCAGTTATTCCAGCTCTCTCTACTCACCTTAACAGGAGCTAATTCTGTGTTTAAGCTATTTGCTTAGAACCACCCACTATGCTTTGTTGAACTGCTTATGAATGAGGTGGTATTGCTGCTGTCTGTCACAGAGGACTTAAAAGACTGTAATGCTGATGGAAGAAAGAATAAGAAAAAAAAACATTTTAAATCCAGTTCAAATGTGCAACAGTATGTATTTTACTACCTGATGACTTGTTTTACTCAAAGAATGTGACAGTATCATCAGTTGCAGATGCCCACAACATCTCTGCAAGCTCTGTGATTCAGATCCATATTCAATAGAAAACCTTAATCCTCATGTATACCAGGTATGACAAAGAATTCTCACCTTGCTTTTGTCTTGTTTCTTTTTGCTTTCCAGTTTTCGTGGGTTATCTCTGCATAGTGCTGCTAATGCTTCTCCTGCTTATCTTCTGGATAGCTCCAGCTCATGGACCTACAAATATCATGGTTTACATCAGTATTTGCTCTCTGTTGGGCAGCTTCACTGTTCCCAGCACAAAAGGCATTGGGTTGGCTGCTCAGGATATCTTTCACAATAACCCATCGAGTCAAAGGGCTCTGTACCTCTGTCTAGTACTTCTGGCAGTATTAGGATGTAGCATTATAATTCAGTTCAGATACATCAATAAGGCACTGGAATGTTTCGACTCCTCTGTGTTTGGTGCCATCTACTACGTTGTGTTTACCACTCTAGTCCTGCTGGCTTCAGCCATCCTTTTCAGGGAATGGAGTAATGTAGGAGTGGTAGATTTCTTAGGAATGGCTTGTGGTTTCACCACAGTATCTATTGGAATTGTTCTTATACAAGTCTTCAAGGAATTCAACTTCAATATTGGGGATTTAAATAAACCTAACATGAAGACAGATTAAAATATTTTTTTGAGGGGAAACTGGATGGCTCAGGGAAGGATGCAGAGCCTTTCATTTCTAGGTCACTGATTCAAATGTCATTCAGGTTGGTTGTTACTCTCTGACGATTTGGTGGCCTATGTGAAATGAATTGGAGGCCTCCATCCAGTTTCAAAGGAACAGTTGTCCGTGTACCCCAGTCAACACAATAATTGACCTTAATTAGAAACACTGATTGAGTTAGCATAGAGACTGATGTATTTCCTTACTTTAAAAGGTAATCTGTCAGAAAAGATCTGAGGATATTCTACTTTTTATTGAAAGCTTGTATTGTGGCTTCTGAGGCACTGTTTTTATTGGCAGAGAACATCAGTTTCTAATGCACTCAATGTGACACCTTCCATGAGTGATGTATACCTTAAAATGTAGGGGGGGGGGGGAGGAAGAAAAGTGAGTGAAGCAATACATTAATCTCAATATAACAATTTGTTCACTATCAAGGCTGTGAGTTCTGAGACAAACGTTAGTTGAACCAGGTTGGTCCTTTTAGTGACCATCTCAGCAACTTTGTCTGCCATGCAGTGAAGACACAGGAGAGTTTTAAATTGAATTCTTTATACAGAGTGGTGAGATCCCTAAAAATCTTTCACTAATTACTTATCAGCTGATGGTAGTATCCAGGTATGCGTTTTTCTTTGTAACTTATGTGCATTACTTCACTCATCTAAGAGGTTTTTAATTTGGAGCAGGCAGAAAGACTGAAGGATGTGGAAATGATGCACAGACTCATTGCCTATACGATGGCTTATTTGTAAGCAGCTCAGAATTATCTCAGTGCCTTTGTAATCCAAAAATACTGCATAAATGTGAATGTATTCATTTCAGATGGCCTGTACCTGTTTAGTAATTTAATTTCACTGTCTGTAATATTGGGACTGTATTCAAATTCTAAACATGTAAAGCATCCAGAGGGAGCCACACATTTTTGGCAGAATTTACAAACCCAAACTAAAACCCTTAGATGCCTTGACAGCTTCTGTAAAACCCATCGTCGTAATGGGAAGAGGTAATCTATGGGAGGACTGTTTAAAGCAGTGCAGCATACCTTTATTTCACTAAATACAGGAAAATACTCTGTGAAGTATCTAATAAGCAGGGACCACAGAAAATAAATTGAAGAGAAGAGCATGAGATTTCTCATTGCTCACAAAAAGGTGGTCTAATGCTCTTGTAACACGGGAAAAGGAGGTTAAGGACTGAAAGAGCATAGGCACTCAGAGATGAATTTCAGATGATCAAGAGGGATATGCATTCAGATCCAGCATTTACAGACTTCTCTGAGCAGTTCAGCTACAATATTTTGACAAGTAGTACAGATAGCTTAAGCTATGAGTGGAATGGTTCTGAACTGTTGGGCTTAAACCATTTACAGAATATTGATCTGTCAGAGAAAGAAACAGTTAAATATACCTAAAATGTGAAAATTAGTAGTTAAAAGATTACAAATCAAAAGCATCTAAGGAAAGCTTGAAAAGTAGTGAATGTTGGTTTCCATTTAAGTACAAAAATGGAAGGGTACAGTGGAACTCAACGTCTGTAGCTCCAAACATCTCTTTAAACAAACAGAGTGCGCTAACATGATTACGAAACAGTATTTGAAAAAATTCACACCACTTTATCAAGTAATCATGCATGTAGCTTTGTGGCTGACTGACAGGAATGTGGACATGGATTAATGGGGGAGTAATACATGCACATTCATGATGTTTTTTTTTGTTGATCAGAATTAATGTTACCTTAAAATTCAGCCTTCATTTTCATTTCAGAAGAATGGCAGCAATAATTGCAAACAGTGAATCCTAAGGATTTAGTATACTGAAGGGTCTGTCTTGAGGGAATATGAGCCCAAATATGTAACTTGGAAGCTTGTTTTATAATTCCAAGCAGGCAGGGGATGACTCTGAGTTGGCAGAAATGTGTGTTGTTATAGGCCAGCATGGAAACTGGGTGAAATACAATAGTACTGGAAGAGAAAAGGCTGTTTTCATGGTTTCCAGAATACTGTGCATGGTTTCTAGAAAGTTTGAGAATTGTAGGTGAGTGGAGTAGGACTATGAAAGTTGGTTAAAATTAGCCTCTGTCCATTCCTGATAGGAAACTAGTATCTTGTTTCTCATCAAACGTTTATGTTATATTAACTCCTTTTTTTTTTCCTGATTGAAATTGGAATCGCACATCGGTTATGAGACCTGTAGTGACCTGCTTTTGAGTATTTTCTGAAGCAGTGAAGCTGTCTTTTCAAAACTCAAGATTCAAAGTTGATGAATTGCATGTTAATTTCATACTAGCCTTTAATCTCTGAGGACTGAAGTGAAAATCTTTAGGTCGGAATGGAAATTATTGTAGTCTCATCTTAGTCCTCCTTTGGCAATATTTGTTTATTTCTTTTAAAAACTCATTCCCATTTATTTAGAAAGTGCCTATCCTTGTACATTAGGTGCATATGCAAATTATTAGTAAACGATAGAGCCAAAACTACTTGACTGCCCTGTTGAAACCTTGTCATTTTCTGCACCATACACGCAAGCTTACTTGATAAGCACTCACTATGCAGAGCAAAGTAGCAGCTGTATTCTCTGATCTACTGACCACTCTTACAGCTGATAATTGTCTGCATACATTTCTCCTTTTCTCCCCAGCTGCTCCTCATCTGTGATGAGCTTTCTAGAAATGTCTAGTTAACCTTATTTTTTTAAAAAAGAGATGTCAAAAGCCAGCACATAAGGTGAAAGTAATTCTTGTGGCCTTGCACTCATTTATATCTGCAGCCTTTTACATCATGAATGTTAAATAATGGAAACTGTTATTTTTGCTACTTTGTTCAGTATGTAGCAGTGTTCCTTTGAGTTCTGCTGTACCTCGATCTGGTTCATTTCTAACTTTAGAAATGTATTAGCATTTTCTGTTGTCACTGTTGGTGTGATTCTTCCCCCCTCCATCCCACACCCTCCTCGTTCTAGGTGTCCTACCTTTTTTAGTCCTGTTGCTTTTCTGATTTCAGAGGAGGCACTGTTGAATTTTAGCTGTTCCCTCATTGCTGTTTATTTTGTTCCACCCTTTTGACAAGTAAGCACTTTGAATAAAACAGATATCTGAGTTCCATCATCTCAGGGAGCAAATGTGCATAGTTGTCTCCTGAGCTTTGTGGTTCCTACCAGATCTGCTGTTTTCACGTTCTCTTTGCGTTATGTCTGTTGATAGCTATGAGACAGATGACTTCAGTTCTGACTTCTGAGTTGAAGTAGGAGAGGTTACACATACAAAAAGTGGACTTGTTACAGCAGTGAAATGCAGATGAATTAAATTTAAATCCATATGAAAGGCATTTCACTCTGCCTGGCGTCTGTTATACTTGTCAAACACATATACTTCGTACTCACTTGAAGGTAGCTCTTTGGTCATTATCCCTTCAGTGTATGGAGGATTTACATGTGTCAGTCATGGTCTTTATTAGGTGTCAAACACAAAAATCCCTCAAATGTTCAGTTGGAGAATAGAAACTTTTTTGATACGACCAAAAAAATCTTTGTTACACCTTAAATACTTAACGTAAAAATTAAGAATATCTAAACAAGTATCTGCTGTATTGACTTTCCAGGACTCTGTATGTGTAAATAGAACCTATTTATTAGTGAGCTGCAACTAACACTAATAGTCTGTCACATCACAGTTTGACAAGTGAAGCTTCCTATTAATAATCTTGGTTTATATTGAATATATGTATTTTTCTGAAGTAACTAGCACTGAAAAATGAAAACACTGAATTAATTTGTTGAAATAGTAGAAACTGAGGTTTAGCTTTTTAATTTAAAAATAGTGGGTTTGTATTTGAAGAAAGGCTTGGGGTTAGTAAATCTGAGGTGATTTAAGTGGGCATTTGTATGCATGTTGTACCCTTCTCACCTTGTTTCATAAAACATCAGGAGTTCTACAGATCTTCCTCGGTTGTCTTGAGATTGTGTAACTGCTGAACTTTTACTGTTCAATGTTATCAAATCTTTATCTCTTACCTGTTATCTTTGCAGAGGTTAGTCTTTGTAGTATCTCTTTGGTGCTACTGAATATGGGCTTAAGTGATGCACAGTTTAAGTGTGTACTGTGTTAGGCACCAATGATGTCAACAGTTATTATTCCTACTGCCCAAGTGTTTCAGACAGCAGTGTTGAAATGTTATGGATTAAGAAATCTCTCAAAAGCTGCAATAAGTTTAGGGATTTTGTTGTTTTGGGTTTTTTTGTCAGATTGAGTTCCCCTTCCCCTGCAAGACAGTTGCTCTACAGAGTGGATAATGCTACAGAAGTGAAATCCTTCTTCAGCTGTGGAGCTTTCTCTTTTAAAAATTTAATTTAATTTTAACCTTATTCTTTCCCTGGAATGTAAAAAATGCTTCTAATGGGATATAGGGAAAAGGAGGATGGCAACAAACATACTGTGTCAGGTTTGGTTGCTTCAATGCTATTGCAATATAGTTACTACAGGTTACATAAAAATGGTTTATTTTATTAGCTTCCAAATAATGTATATATAGATTTGTTAATGGCTTACTAGTCAAGCTTACTCTTTTTGCTTTTTAAACAATAGTTATAGGCATGTTGTATTTGCCTTGTGTAAATTATAAAAGGCTATTTATTAAGTTTTCTGATAACTAATCTATTTATTAACCTGTATTGTTTTAAAATAAATGATTTATTTCTAGCTCAATGCTTGTTTTGTGACTCCTTTTTATCACATTGGAGGGGAAGAATCAGTTTCCCACACATGTAGCTGCTATGCAACCTAATCCCAGTTCAACCCAAACTATTTCCATTATGCTTCCACAAAGCACCAGCCTTACTTTTACTGAGTAGCAGAGGGAGGGCTCAGTTGTTCAGTGGTGTCTACCAGCAAGCTGCAGTCTTAATGCTTCATTGTGCTGATGTTTGCTCATAGGTAAAATGAGCATACCTCTGGAAAAAATGCTTGCTGGGGACTGAGTTGCTTCAAACCATGTCTTAAGGATTATCACATGCCCTCTTCATGCATTACTGCATGTTGGCTACTGGCTACAGATTTTATTTCAAGGTCTTATACTCCACAGTTGGGTCATCAAGTAGCAATAGCTGTAAGGAAAGTCTGTGTCACTGGTCTTAATTTACTGTCACAAGAGCTTCCTGCTGCAGGAATGACTTGGAAAATTGCAGTGGCTGCCTATCTAATCCATCATCTGAAATTCTTAGCTCCTCTTATCAGGTAATGGCAAATAAATGTCACTTTCAGGCACTGGAGGGTGGGGGAGGAGGAAGCAGAGATGTTGCTTTTGGGGAGGTTTGGGTCTTTTTGTTTTGTTTTTTTGAGGTTTTTGTTTAGTTGGGGGTTTGTTTAATGCTGGAATTTATGTTTAAATACATTTTTCAGTCTTTGCACTTGTGTTTTAGGGGATATATCAGTATTAGTGCTGTTTAAAATTGAAAGCTATCATTAAACAAGAGAGTTAGCTTGTCTCTAATTTAAAATGTATGCAGTGGATTCACATGGCTTTTTTAACAGGTATGTTATTGCAGTGTTGTTTTTAAAGGTGATGTGTGTATGTAGCATATGAAGATAGACCAGAGAACTAGAATAGCTTTCCCTTCTACCTGCAGCATCACTAATTTTTAAGCAAATAGGAGGAGTGTATTTTGAGGACATGTTTTTGGCAGGAAAATTCAACTCTGTTTTCTTCTTGTGCAAGAGACCCTGTTACAGGTGCCTGATTCTCTCACCAGTTTTCTGCCAGGTGCAGACCTCACTGGATTAATCATCCTGGTAGGATGCTTTAAAACTCTGCCAGCTGGCACCATTCTGCCCAGCAACCATAGAGCAGCTCTGGGGCAGCTGGTGGTTCCCTCACAACTCCGTCACTGTGCACACAGTTGGAAATCACTTCACAAGAGCTGGGTGGTTGCTACAGCAACCAGCTAACCTAAGTACTGCTTCCTGAGGTTAGGTGGCTCCTTGTCCTTTTAAACACTGTTATCTGTACACAGAGCTGAAAAACCCGGAGCTTTGCACAAGTACCCACACCAGCCGATTGGAGTCTGAAAGCTTGTGAGGATTGTTTGGAAGCCTCTTCACTAGAATTGGACGGGAAATATTTGTCTAACCAAATGTATCCGTTGTCCATCATAGCAGATGAAAACATCTTTTACTGTAGAGCAGGCGGTAATTAAATCTGAGTTAAACAGATCAGTAAACCGTGCTACTGACCGAGTCTTGCAAAACGTCCCTTTCCCTTATTGCACATGTAGTTCTTTTTTTGGTGAGTCGAAAAGCTGGGTAACGTGCTGCTGGCGGGAGAGGCAACGTTAAGACGCGGAAACTAACAGTGCACGGCTGCAGGGAGCAGCGGGCACACCCTGGCTGACGCTGGGTCAGGCAGCGCGGCCCGCCCGCGAAGAGGTGAGGTGAGGGGCGGGGCGGGGCGGGGCGGGGCGGGCCCCGGGCTGCCGTGCCGCGAGGGGCGCCTAGGGGAGGCAGCTGCCGACAGCGGCAGCGAGACGCCCGCGCGCCACAGCGGGCAGCCACGGGGACGATGGGAAAGGACACGTGACCCGCGGCCTCGCTCCGGACTGGGCCCCGCCCCTTCCGGCGGGCGCTGCCGGAACCAGCGGCAGGGGTGGTGCGGCCGGAGACGCTGCCTGCCCTCGTCTGACACCGCCGCTGCTCGCCGCGCCCCGCTGCCGCTGTTCCCCTTTCCCTCATGGCGGTGGAGTGCGCGGCCACCAGCCCCTCCCACTGCCTGCTCCGGCCTCCCCCTGCCCCGTCTCCTCCTCTGCGTTCTTGCGCTGCGGTGGCCCCGAGGCCCTTCCCGGCGGGCATGTGAGGGGCGGTTATCGCAGGTAACAGGGAAGAGGTGGGCGGATTCGTTCTGAGAAGGGGTTCAGCTGCTCCCATTCTGGCTGATGTATGGGGGCGGCGGCGAGTTTGGCCGGCCCCTCGGAAGGCGGGGAGAGGCGGTGGTTAGGGCCGCTGGAGGGAATGGGCGGGGGGAATGGTAGTGCCTGGGGGCATGTGGCGTGTCCCCGCCGCCTCATGCGGTTGCTGACCGCTCGGCTGGAGCGCCAGCCCCGCCGCCGGGAGAGGTCCGCCCGCCAACCCCATCTCCGGCCCGGGCCGGCCTCGGTCCCCCTGAGGCCTAGGTTGTTCCCTCTGTTCCTAGTGCCGCCTGGGGAGTGCCAGTGCCGGGGTGCCTACCCCCCGGCCCCGTCTCGACTCCCTCGCCCTGAGCCGCGCAGTGGTCTCGACCTTCGGCGCTGTGGGTGAGGAACGAGGAGGCCGGGGCGAACCGTGTTTCCTCTGGGTGGGTGTTGGTGGTTGCCGCTTCCACGGCTCCGGGCTTCAGACTTGGCTGCAAAATCCCAAGGAGACCTTTGTTGTGTTAGTTTCTCTGTGTAGAAAACTTGCTGTGGTTTGGGCTCCGTAAGCCGCGATGAAAACTATCAGTCTGGATATGTGTTAAGTTCTCTAACTGGGCAAAATTGGCAAGTTTACAGTACGCTGGTTCTGCCAGAGCTGTTTTGCTTAAGGGAGTGTGTGTCTTTGGTTTAGTTCAAGATCGAGTTTATCTGCGGTTGAGGGTTGTGCAGCTTGGTTCCAGATCTGCTTCATCACAACTTCAGAGCCCCGGCAGTGTGCTTGACGTCGAGATGCAGAAAAATTATTTTAATTTAGCATTGTGGTTCAGATGATTATTTGTGTTCATTCTTCTATGGTGAAGATGTAGCCTGGGTCCCACTCTTTAATTCCCCATTTAATTTTTTTTGTTTTTCAACCAATCAGCTTTTTCAATGTCTGCAATATCTATAACGTTATTTTTTATTAAAAGGTAATGAATAAGTTGTCGTGGTTGTTTCTGAATATTTTTGACGTGCTTTATTGTATAATTGGGGTTTTTTTCCCAAAAAAAAGTAACAAGTACATTGATAAGAAGCTATTATGTAAACTTTTCATTGGTATCATTGTCTAACTCAGTATCACACCAGTTCTGCTTTCACTGAAGTTACTAATTCTTGTGATAGAATCCTAGCAAATAGAAAACAGATCATAAGAGTCATGCTTATAAAAAAACCCAACAAAATCACTGACAGATGTCTAGATTCAACTTTTAGTTTCCTGAGTTGTCTTATATTTGAAACAGTTTGTCTTAAATACTGAAAGAAAACTTCCGTGAACCTGTGCTGGTGACTCATCCCGCCGAGAGCGGACATAGTGTACTAGGTACAGCAGAGATGAAGCAAGCCATGTCATTTTATCTTGAGTCTGTTTTGATAGACTTTTAGGAAATACAGTCAATGCAGTATCAGCTATGAAGCACTATCTCTGCTTAGTTAATAAATAACACTCTGTTTTAGTGAAGATATTTTTTAGTTTTATTTGAAAATGCTTTAAGTGGAGGTAATTCTGTGTAATCAAAGAGAGTAATAGGTACAGATAGCAACGACAGAGAAAAAATACACAAAAAAATTAATGCTATATTTATCCTTTCAGTGTTCTGTTCTCTGTACCCGTGTTTAAAAGGTTCATGAGTGAACAGAACATAACTGAAGAAAAACACTTTAAAAGTTGGCTATATTTTGGAAATTTTAGTAATTTTACTGAGAATATTTACATTCATAGAATCATAGAATCAACCAGGTTGGAAGAGACCTCCAAGATCATCCAGTCCAACCTATCACCCTGCCCTATCCAATCAACTAGACCATGGCACCAAGTGCCTCATCCAGTCTTTTCTTGAAGACCCCCAGGGACGGTGCCTCCACCACCTCCCTGGGCAGCCCATTCCAATGGGAAATCACTCTCTCTGTGAAGAACTTCTTCCTAATATCCAGCCTATACCTACCCTGGCACAACTTGAGACTGTGTCTCCCATTCATGCTTCCTGTTGCCCTGGAGCTCTGCATATAAATATATTCTAGAAACTCACTGTGCTAATGCCAGTAATTGAAACTTCACATTAGCTTTTGTAATGAAAGTGCCTTAGCACTAAAATTACAGAACAAAATTGAAAGCACTGGGATAATACTTCAAATTTAACATGTTGCCTTCTGAAGAATAGCTTAAGTGGCAAATTAGTTTCTTTGAAAAATGAAGTGAAATGCAAAGGGATTAAATAATTCTAACACTTCAAGTGAGACATACCTAAGGAAGATCAAATTTAGAATTGCACTACATTGTTATTCAGGTGTGTGTTTGGTTTTTTTAAATCTTCCTTTTTAAAGGACAGATGAAACAATGTGCAGTATTCTGTGTTGTGCATGAAAATAAGATTAAGTTGAAATGATGGACATATAGTTTTTAGGCAAAGTCTTAAAATGCTAATTGATATTATTTCTAACTTATATTTTAGAAACCTAACATTGAAATACTTAAGAAGCAAATGCTTCTGGATTTTGGATCAAAAGTGGTATGTATAACGAGTCTTCAAAAGGCTCATCACTGAATGTTTGTATTTTTGTTATTAGGGAGTGTTTATTTTTCCTACGGTTTTATGTCTATGTCAAGGGAGAAGGGTGCACATAGTAGTCAGTGTGACACATCATAGTCAATGTGCATTTGTTAAATGAAATTTGTTGATTCAACTCCTTTTTCTTCTGTGAAAGGCCTTGTGGCTAGGAGGCCATTAAATAGGTGCTATTTCAGTGTTAGAAACATAAAACTTCCTCTGGAACTCTCGTATATAAGGAGAATCAAAATAGAGTGCCACAAAACAGTTCAGAAGATGCTGAACAGCTGTACCTGCAGTAGCTGTTACTAAAGTCTTGTTTAAAAATTCTTCTCTGTGAGCGCAGAGTCTTGTGCTGTTTAGTGTTAGTGATCTGGCCAAGAGAACAAAGGAGTAATGGCATTGAGCAGGGAAGAGTCACCAGTGTGTAAACTCAAGAGGATATCTTCAGGAAATGTGTCTGAAAAAAGGGATGCTTTTTATAGGAGTAAATGAAACTTTTTACACCCAGGCGAGAATAATTTGCTGTGCCAATACAGTTTAGCAAACAGTAGTTCTTGTAGAAAATAATTTAGTGTTTATACTATTGTAGAAGTCGAAGAGTCAACCATAGATGACTGCTGGGGAAAGGTTAAGAGAACTTTCTGCTTTGTGAAAGGAAGTGTAGTATTCTGCTGTGTTGCAGACATAATAATAGCTCAGCTAAAATACTGTGTACCCTTGGAAGCTGCACTTCAGCAAAATACCTGTGGGCTACTGAGAAGGTACCCAGAGGGTGGTGCATCTGAAAATGCCAAGCACCCAATTCACAGAGTAGTGTTAAGATGTGGGTGCAAATATAAAGGGAGTTGCATGTTCTCAAGATCTAACATGAACAACTATAATGTGATTTTGGTAGTCAAAGTGATGGTCTCGATAAATAAAGATTGTTAGATGACAAGAGTTCCCAACAGCATCAAAGCATGGCTGTGGTGCTTGTGAGTCTTCCTTCGTAACTTGGATGAATTATCTGTAATGAGAAGCAACAGTGAATGACGATGTATGTAGCAAGAGGTTAAAGTAAATGGCCTGTTAAAGTATGTTTAGTGTCATCATATTTTTTGCAGTTTAGATCAGCTTTTAGACAAAATTATGAGTTCTAATATTTAAATATTTTAGCATATATTTCAATTATTTATATGAACAACATCTATCTGCTGAACTCCCCAGTGCCATGGACAAGTAGGCAAAGTTAAAACAATCCACAATGTTTACTTTAACAGCACTTCCACAAATTGTACTTATGTTCAGTAAATTTTCTTTGCCTAACTTGTTCATACTGATTCTTACCTGCTTTTAAATGTAAAATGTTATTTCATCTCATTACAGCACTTTTGGTGTCTCTGGGTATTTAGATATAGTATATTTTGGTCTTTAGTAGCAAGTTGAGTGCTGTGTCTGCACTGCTTTAAGGAGAAAAGGATTTTTGAGCAGAGACAACTATTTCCTTGTGTTTTAGACCAGAGAGCCTGTATCTTGTCAGCATTTGTGAAACTCCTTAGTTATATCTTCAAAATAAACATTATGACTAATCTGGACTTGCTTATGTCCCACAGTTGTTTTGGGTTTTTTTTAAAGCTTTTTCTCCATCTCTCCCTGTCTGAAAACCTTCAAACTAGGTATTTGTTCCTTGTGTTGACTGTCATTACACTGTTGGAGACTGAGAGTTATGATAGAAAGTCTTCATTAATGGATGATCCTTCAAGGCATTGTAAATATTGTGGTTTCTGTCAATTGGAAAGTCTCATCCCCTCATAAAATCTCTGAAATCAGAGCAGCAAACTAATTTGCTGTGTAACCATCAATCTTGAATGGATAAAATATTTTCTGTGTTAAAGTCAGGTAAAGTCAGGTATGAACTCATTGGAGAAACCATTTGCAGCCTTACACCAAATACAGCTAAAACCACTGCCAGCTCTAACTCCTACATTTTCTTGCCTTTTTCCCTGTTTATAGCTTAGTTGTAGCCCTGACTGCTAGAATGGGACAGCTTTGGTGTTCCCCAAAGCAGAAACATGAGAGGACTGTTCATTTCATAGTGTTTTCTTACTTCCAAATATAGTATTTGTTCTTTATGATATTTATGAGGATGCATTTGTTACTGTTCCTTTACTGTGTCTTAGGGTTACAGTTAAGCTACTGGTTTCCCAAATTGTAAAACTTGCTGTGCCTAGCATTGCTTTGACTGTCCAGCTATGCATGTCAGTTCCACACATGCAAATTACATCTGTGCTCTATGCAAAGTGGACCAAATCTCCTCAGAGATGTTTGGTTCACCGTTGACTGTGTGGCAGAAATGGTTAGCAAATGCAAATATCTTTATAAATCTTAGGTGGAACTGTCAGTCTAGCCCAAGTAGAAACTGATAGTGTATGTGAGGACAGACTTGGCAAGATGAGCTAGCAGTAATTTTCATGAATTGTTTAAGATTTCAGTCATGTACAAAATTAACAGTGTGCGAACGAAAAACAGGGAATCCAAAATTCTTGTGTGCTTGGGGCTTAGGAGAGAATAGAACTAACAGTTTTGAAGTGTAGCATTCTTGAAGTGTTAATTCAGAAAATTACATGATACCTTGCAAGTTTCCTTGCTTTTCTGCAATTAAATTCTTCCTCTACTTCAAAGAAAGCAGCCTGTGCTTCTTCCCTTGTCTCTGAAATGCAAGGGGTGGAAGTTTTCAGGATGGGACTAAGTGATGCACTTTGCCTCTGTTAGAAATATTTTTGTGTAGATGAAGCTATCCAAGCCAGGGAGAGGGATAAAAAAATGTGGTTTTGCCAGCACGGTGAGTTCTATTGTAGTAAAAAACTGCACTACTGAAAATATTCCCTGCTATTTGCAGAAAAACAGCTGTTGAAAATGCTGGTAGGGTAGCAAAGCTCAGCAAAAGAAGCTTCCATCCCCCAGGCAATGCTATACTTGTATCATACTCTGTACTAGCTAGAGCTGCAAGAGCTCTTGTAGCTTGATTGCCTGTACAGCATGAGTTAGGACTGTTAGAAAAGAAGGTCTCTTGATGTCTTTTCCTTGCATCCCCTTTCAATCCTTCAGGGTTCTTAAAGTCTTGCTTTCAATTCAAAACCAGAGAAATATTTGATTCAGTTAGTGAGGTGGGTTGGTCTGGTCTGTCTCTTGCAGTAATGATTTGGGGGTTTGGGTCTTGATAGCTGACTTGATATCATGCAAGAACCTACCTACATTTATTTTGAAAAGCTGCTAGAATATGAAAACAGACACTTGCAGTTCTGCAAGTTCTAAAAAGTACTGTGCAAGGATAAAGGGAAGATAATGTGAGGATTCTGACCTATGGGTCTTGCAGCATTGTGAATGTGCCTTGTTGAGGGACTGTTGTCTTATGCTTTTCTCACAGCCTAACTGGATGCAGCTAAGAGGGTCTGTGCTCAGTTTTAATGTTAACCTACCTGCAGCTCTCTGCTAGTTTGTTTATTTTTTTTTCCAAAGAGTGTGGCCAAACCAGGAACATGCAGGGAAAAGATCGTTTTGAAAGAAAGCAAGTTCTGAAGAAATAGGGGCAGGAATTTGAAATATGAACTGGCATAACAGATCAGAATATGATGTTATCTGATCCTGGACTTCCAAGTGGTTATCTATCTCTGCCTGGGCTGATGTTGCAGTGCCTTGACACCAGCATTTACTCCTGCTTGGTGAACATGTTGCTATACCTTAATACTAAAGCTTTGAGCTCTAGAATTCGTGTTCCAGTAAGCACTGAATTGAAAACAATGCATTCCCTGCTCTTCTTTCTCTCCTTTTAAATCAAAAGCTTATTAATGCAACTTGTCATATGCTTCTGAGTATCTGTAAAATACTTGGTTAGAAAACTAAATGCTAGTCTTAGCACAGCTGTGATTGGTGTTTCCAGGAAATAAAAATTGGTTTATTTGAGAGCATTTTCTTCCTTTGGAGCAGTTCTCCAACATAATGGCCAGTTTTCATGAAATTAAAGCCTAAAAAGAGTTTTCATTTCCCTTCACACTATAGAGGGATTAATTACCCTGGAAGTACTTGGAGCTTCTTTTTTCTTCAGTTTAAAAGTTATTTGTAGAGATACCTTAAGTTCAAAATCTTGTGTGTTAGTTGGAATTCAGGATATCCTCATTGCAGCTTGTGACAGGAAAAAAAGATGTGCTGAAATAAATTTTCTTGTTAAGCTGCAAGGTGAATATGTAAAATCCTATTTTCTAGCCTAAAAATTCTGCTAAGCTGTTGTTGAAACTCTTACCTAACTAAATTTGGAATCTTATCAGACTAGATAAAAGCCTTTACGGTGTAAGCTCTTCATGATTACTGCAGGTAAGCTGAAAAGATGCTTCATACAGGTACAGGAAATTATTTGTAAAATATATCAACAGATGCCTTATTTTTTGTTCCAGATTTCCTTGTTTGTTAGAGGGTAAGTGCATGTGCACATGTATCTCGAGCTTGTTTGTGTTAGGGCAAGTACTGTATGATGAAGCATTCTAATCTTCTCCTTCATTTTTCTAGTGAGTTTATGTGGAAGAAATGCTGTGGCTGTTCTCTTACAAACTGATTTCGCTGTAAGTGTTGGATCAATACTGTTTGTTATATGGTGTGCCCAACACAGATCTGTGTAATTAAGAGAAAAAATATATCACACATCTTTAAGGGTTTCCTTGACGTTTCTCAGATAACTTTTATTTGTTCAAGTTGCAGTTTTTATATGCTAAGTCAGAAGCCCTTCTTTCTGTGTGTTCAGACTTGTTAGTCACTCAGCCATGGTTCAAGTTGACACATGCTTCCAAGTTCTCTTTTTTTGTTGTTGTTTTAAATTTTCATATCAGAGACTATTCACATGAGCTGTTGAAGATTTTCACACAGAGTCTGTATTCTGTCATTTTAATGCTGTTGTGTTTATTTTGATCAGGTTTCAGTGTTGCATCATCCTGTGTTGAGTAACAGAAGTTCTGCTGTTCATTGATCAATGTGACAGTCTTTAGTAGCTTACGAAATGAGCCAAACCCGTGGGAGATATGACTTCTGTATTGGACTGGTGCTGGCTATGAGTTCCAGCACTTTCATCGGGGGAAGTTTCATCTTGAAAAAGAAAGGCCTTCTCCGGTTAGCTAGGAAAGGCTCCATGAGAGCAGGTAAATACATGTTTAAGAATTGCTGCTGTTTAAATTTGGCTGTTAAGCAGAAGATTGTGATTGCAAAACTTAGCTAGCTTTGATGGTTTTGTTTTGTAACAGATGTATAAAACCTAAAACATGCAGGTGCTGTGTTTTTCTCTAATGTCAGATACACCCACCTCTGTGTGTTACGTACATACATTAATTTACATGTAATGCCCTCTAGGGACACTTACTGAGGGAGTCCTCTGCATGTCAGTTGGAGTCTAAGTGGTTCTTGCAAGTTGAACATGCAAGCAGCACTCTTAACTACATCTGTGCCCCTGAATGAGTGAATTTAGGAGAGTGTTAACTGCAGTCAAGCATCAGGAGATTGTTTTGGAAAACTAATAATCGTGTTCCTCAGGGTTCATACTGGAAGCAGTACTGTTTAATACATTCATAAGTGACACGGACGGTGTCTGTCTCAGCGGGATTGTAGATGACACCAAGCCGAGTGATGTCGTTGATGCGCTAGAGTAGGGTTGGCCGTCAGAGAGGCCTTGAGCCAGTGCAAACCGCATGAAGTTCAACAAGGCCAAATACAAGGTCTGGGGTTTGCATCAAGGTAATTCTTAGTATCAGTGCAGGCTGAGGGATGAATGGATTAAAAGTAGCCCTACAGAGAAGGACTTGGAGGTGCTCGTGGATGAAAAATTGGACATGAGCTGACTGTGCACTTGCAGCCCAGGCAGCAAATCACATCCTGGGTTTCATCAAAGGAAATGAGGCCAGCAGGCTGAGGGATGTGATTCTGCCCTTTTACTCTACTCTGCTGAGACCCCACCTGCAGTACTGTGACCAGCATTGGAGTCTGCAGCAAAAGAACATGGGCCTGATGAAGCTGGTCCAGAAGAGGGCCACAAAAATGATCAGAGGGATGGAGCACATCTCCCATGAAGAAGGGCTGAGAGAGTTGGAATTGTTCAGCTTGGAAAAGGCCCCAGGGAGAGCTTAGTGCAGATCTCCAGTACTTAAAAGGGGGCCTATATGAAAGAGACAGTCTTTTTATGAGGACTTTTAGTGACAATGGTTTTAAATTGAAAGAGGACAGATTTGGATAGTGTGACTGCAGCATCCTCAGATGATTTTGAGACGGGTTAATCTGAATATTTTTAATTCAGTAGATAAAAGACAGTTGATCTTAAGATTCATGCTCCTTGGTTTGGAATGGGAAGTGTGACTGCATTTCACATGTTTGTCTGTGTAATTAACCATATAGACCATGCAGGATTTCTGTAAAGTAGCTCTTGTAAGAGATCTGTAGCTTGGCTTCTCTTGTGTGTTGAAAGAACTGTTGTTCAGCCTATTGCAGACACAGTTATCAGTGCTATTTCTAACTTAAAAAATAAAAAATTGCTGTTTTTCAAAGTAATCTGTAGGAGACATATGCACATCAGAAATTGAAGATGCTTTGATTTCAACACCTGTAATGATAAAGACTAATAATCAAAAGGCTGTCCATGTTTTCGAGTGCATAGGCTGCACAAATTGTTTTGTGTTATGGCAGCATTACCAGAGACAGGACTTAACTGCTTGGTGACATATATTTTTAATGGAGCAGCAAAGCATTCTTTCACTCTTAGGTCAAGGTGGTCATGCTTACCTTAAAGAGTGGCTGTGGTGGGCTGGACTTCTTTCAAGTAAGTATCAAAAATATATTGAAGTCAGTCTCAAAAGTATAATCTGCATTATATAAGTAAATATGCCATATGGTTAGAGAAAAGGAACAGGATGGAGATTCTACAATGTATACTCGAGCTGTCTGGTGGGATGATGGGTGCAGCTCTAATGAGTTTAATATAAATTCTCTCGCACCACAAGTTCTGCCATTAATATAACTGCCTGCTTTGGGAAGTAGAATTGGGCAGATGTTGGTCTTCTTGTATTCCTTTGCTTGCACATGCATGCTGTTTTTTGTCTTAACAAAGAAGTACTTAGAGGTAAAAGATTCTTTTGAGAGAAATCTGGGGATGATGCCTGTCTTCTGAACTTGTTTTGATTGCCCAAAGTCTTGACTTACTGGCTGTACTCCAGTAGCTGTGGCATAAAGTGCGTTACCCTATATCCTACTATTGCCAATCTTGCCGTGCAGAAATTCCTAAGTCAGGGTGGCAGGCTGGGGAGCTACAACACAGACACCAGCAGAAAACACCGGATTAAACGGAATTAATTTTAATACCTGGTGCAGCCCCCTAGCCTGTTTCTAAAATATATTATTGGGGGACAGGCGTGCATGTTCTGGTAGTACTGTTATCTGTTGTTACCACACTGCATCTTTATGTCTACAGGAATATTTGCACTGATTCACAGGTGTTTCCTTTTTTAAATTATTATTACTCTGCAGTGGGAGCTGGTGAAGTAGCCAACTTTGCTGCCTATGCTTTTGCACCAGCTACGTTAGTGACTCCTTTAGGAGCTCTCAGTGTTCTTGTAAGGTAAGAAACACTATCAAAAAGCAGTGTGATTTCAGAGACAGAAGTAAAATACTTATTGGAAATACATTGCTTTGAAATAATGTTGTAAAAAAAGTTGTTCTTAACAAATGATGAGTGCTTATAACCATCAGGAGTAAATTTGCATTTCTCCAAGTGTGAAGAGATCGCTATGAAAGGGTTCTAGCGATGCATCTTAACACTCTGTGCTGGGTTAGAAACTGGCGGGAGGGCCGGACCCAGAGAGTGGTGGTGAATGGTGCCACATCCAGCTGGCGGCTGTCACTAGTGGTGTCCCTCAGGGATCAGTGCTGGGCCCCATCCTCTTTAACATCTTCATAGATGATCTGGATGAGGGCATGGAGTCAGTCATCAGCAAGTTTGCAGATGACACTAAGCTGGGGGCAGATGTGACTGGGTTGGAGGGCAGAAGGGCTCTGCAGCGGGACCTTGACCACCTGGACAGATGGGCAGAGGCCAATGGGATGGCATTCAGTAGCTCCAAGTGCAGGGTGCTGCACTTTGGCCACAACAACCCCATGGAGAGATACAGGCTGGGGTCAGACTGGCTGGAGAGCAGCCAGACAGAGAGGGATCTGGGGGTGCTGATTGATACCTGCCTGAACATGAGCCAGCAGTGTGCCCAGGTGGCCAAGAGAGCCAGTGGCATCCTGGCCTGCATGAGGAATGGTGTGATCAGCAGGAGCAGGGAGGTCATTCTGCCCCTGTACTCTGCACTGGTTAGACCACACCTTGAGTACTGTGTTCAGTTCTGGGCCCCCCAGTTTAGGAGGGACATTGAGATGCTTGAGCGTGTCCAGAGAAGGGCAACAAGGCTGGTGAGAGGCCTTGAGCACAGCCCTACGAGGAGAGGCTGAGGGAGCTGGGATTGTTTAGCCTGGAGAAGAGGAGGCTCAGGGGTGACCTTATTGCTGTCTACAACTACCTGAAAGGTGGTTGTGGCCAGGAGGAGGTTGCTCTCTTCTCTCAGGTGGCCAGCGCCAGAACGAGAGGACACAGCCTCAGGCTGCGCCAGGGGAAATTTAGGCTTGAGGTGAGGAGAAAGTTCTTCACTGAGAGAGTCATTGGATACTGGAATGGGCTGCCCGGGGAGGTGGTGGAGTCGCCGTCCCTGGGGCTGTTCAAGGCAGGATTGGACGTGGCACTTGGTGCCATGGTCTAGCCTTGAGCTCTGTGGTAAAGGGTTGGACTTGATGATCTGTGAGGTCTCTTCCGACCCTGATGATACTGTGATCTGCACCTTGGTTGGTGAAAAGTTACCATCCTCTGCATTTCAAAAGCATGTTGTACACAGCAAAGTAGTATTTTCATTCTTAGCAAAGCTAAGATTTTTGGTTTCTAAAAATTAATTTTGCAAGTCCTTAGGTACAGAGAATTTGAGGAGAAAGCATAAAAAATAGGTTCTGGGGAGAGATGCCAAATGTTAACAGGTGTTTCTATCCATGTTGAGTACTATAATATAGAAAATCAACTATGCATGTACTTTTAGGCTGCACCTTGTGTATGCTATTGATCTGTCAAAGCAACCTGTGAAGTTATGAGCATATGAATGAGCTGTTGTCAATTCCTTGATCACTGATGCATTTTTCTTCCTAGTGCCATTCTGTCATCCTTCTTTTTAAACGAAAAACTTAATCTACATGGAAAAATAGGGTGTTTGCTAAGTATACTGGGATCAACTGTGATGGTAATTCACGCTCCACAAGAGGAGGAGGTAGAAACTTTGAATGAAATGTCCCACAAACTAGGTGATCCAGGTAAGAAAAATTATGGCCTGGTATGTATGCAGCTCACGCTCTCTGTGTAGTTACATTACTGCTGCTTCTACTTCCAGGAAGATAGCCTCTGTCTGCTTCATGTTGTCAAAATGAAGTAGAGATTTGACTCCTGTGACATAATTCCATAGGGAGCTTTGCACGATGGCTGTGAACTGTGTCTTGATGTAAACCACCACGCTGACAGCTTAAACAAATTCAGCAGCACAGTTGGATAAACCCAGCTTCTGTAATTGCAATTTTAATTGAATTGTGTCAGTTTCTGAGCTCCACTTTGAGCTATCCTTAAAATTAAGAAGTAGGTACTGTAGTAAAGTGTCTGCTAAGTGTAATCCTGGAGACTAGCTCTTGTACATACAGAGAAGATGAAGCACACAGCTGCAGAATACTGTGCATGCAAAGACAAATCCTATTTTATATGCAAGGAAATAGCCAGCACCGATTAAAAAGTGGATTGTAAGGAACAACCTGATCATTGGAAATCTGCCACTGAATGCAGCAGCCTGCCAAAGCATACCTCCTTGTAGAGCCTTCCAGTCAAAAGCAAGTATCCATTGGCACCTACACCTCAGTAAGTCCATATGAAAGACAATATAGCAATCTAATCCTATAGTTGCCTTGCTGCTAGACTGGTAAAGGTAATACAGCATCCCTGAGCTTTATTCTTTGTTTTAGCTAGCTCACTCTAAAATGATTTTAACTTTGAAGAGCAGTGAGAAACATCCTGAAGACACTTCTCTTCAAATTGAGCCAATGATACTAAGATGCTCCTGCCAGAGCACATGAAATAACAAACTTTTTCTTTTCTGTTTTTCCCCCCCTCCCAAACCACAGGTTTCGTGGTCTTTGCAACTCTTGTGGTCATTGTGTCTTTAATTCTCATATTTGTGGTGGGACCTCGCCATGGACAGACCAACATTCTTGTGTACATAACTATTTGTTCTGTAATTGGAGCATTATCAGTCTCATGTGTAAAGGGTTTGGGCATTGCTATAAAGGAACTCTTTGCAGGAAAACCAGTGCTGAAACATCCCTTGTCTTGGATTCTGCTGCTAAGCCTTACTGTCTGTGTGAGCACGCAGATCAACTATTTAAACAGGGCTCTGGATATATTCAACACCTCCATCGTGACTCCAATATACTACGTGATCTTTACAACATCTGTTTTAACTTGTTCTGCCATCCTTTTCAAGGAATGGCAACACATGGCGGCTGATGACATTATTGGCACGTTCAGCGGCTTCCTGACTATTATTGTGGGGATCTTTCTACTGCATGCCTTCAAAGATGTTAATCTCACCTTAGAGAATCTGCCCCTCTCCTTGCGGAAAGATGACAGAGCAGCCAACGGTACTATGATGACCACCTATGATGGCTATGGTGATGAAGAAAGTTCTCCCTGTCTAGGTGAAATGCAATCCACTGAGAGTGTCTCAGGCAGGAGAAATGGAAGTCTGTCAGCCTTCTGAAAATATCTACACATTAGGTAACAAAAGAACAATTCCGTAACTCTGGATTTTTTTTCCCTGCTGTCAAATGTCTGAGCTTGACTGGAAAAATGGTGTCCTCTTTAACAGTATGTGTCGACAATCGTTAATTTTGAAGTTTGATTCTTTTGCATAAAGAACAGTGAAGGGGGTTTTGTTTGCCTTGTTTTTACTTCTGAAAAATACTAAAACAACCTCAGACCACCGTTGTGTTGTTGGTTAAGTTATATGTAAATACTTTCATTTCATTCTTCTGTTTTAAGATGTATTGCACTAATGACGATTTTATCAAAAATAAATCTCTTTATTTCTGCATCAGTGGTAGAAAGAGAGCAGTGAAGCTGGGTCCTTTGTGTTGTGATCAGTGCTTTGATCTGGCTGCATGAGAACTCACTGAAGAAGTTAAACCTCTTGGGCACCTCCCTGCGTTTCTCCTTTTAGGCAGAAGCAGCAGTTACACCAGGTAAAGAGGTTTTGGCTTCCATTGAGCGTAACAGTCCTGTTCAAAAAGAAAAGTAACTTACCTCTGAAAAAGGGACAGCAAACATCTTGCAAGATTAACATCTGAGTTATCGTCAACTCACACTAAAGGGAAAGAAGTGATCATAGAATGGATCGATGATAGTAGTTTTAAGATGTTAGAGACCTACACTCAGTGCTAGAAGTTAACTGGTAAGAATTTGAACCTACTTTTACTCATAGCATGACTATTTAAGTAATTCTAAGGCAAAAATCAGGTTCTGTTAACCATTTTTGTACCACAGTGCTAAGCCAAAGCCCCAGGTGTGTGAGATTTATCCCTAAACCAATTATCATAACAAATTGAGTTCTACATTTTCTTCATTGAAGCCTAAAGCACAGGGGCACATTATGCCAACTCAGAGTCTTCTGAAAACTCAAAAAAATGTTCTTAAAGAAAAATCTGTTCAGCACCTTGTAAAAGAAATCCTGCACCACACTGGGGTAACTAAACACAGGCATCTCCTACTTCTGTCTCCCACACACCAGGCAGCCTTGTGTGTGCTCCCACCACAACGGCAGCTCTCAAACACAGATGTCCTGGGAAAACCTGTGGTAATTTGCTTATGGATTCCCTGGCAAATCTGTCATCTGTTTTTCTGAGGAATTTCAGTTAATTTATTTTCTTTCTTCAAAATCCCTACCACCCCAGTACCTACACATTCCTCCTTTGCATCCCTTCTCTGGTGGACACTTCATTACAGAGCTTGATTCTGTTGCTGTGAAACACCTGAAAAGAGACT
Organism: Pogoniulus pusillus; assembly: GCF_015220805.1. Classification (NCBI taxonomy): domain Eukaryota; kingdom Metazoa; phylum Chordata; class Aves; order Piciformes; family Lybiidae; genus Pogoniulus; species Pogoniulus pusillus. Next base: position 22,672,285 of record NC_087268.1, on the reverse strand, counting down.
AGTAGCAGAAGAGACGGGCTGTAATCTACCTGGCAACTAATAAGAGGGAAGGTAGAAAAACAGCTTCTTAAAGGGATGCAATTCTTGGTTTCATGCTATGGATTAGAAACATTATTCAGAAGTCTTTATCCTGGGTAAAACTTGTAATGATCCATTTGTGTCTGTTCCAGACATCTCAGCTCACATTTGGTTTGGGCCAACCCTAACAGCCAACCAAAAAAGCTGTGTTAGGATCCTGCAGTAAGCAAGCAGGAGTTAGTGCTTCTGGATGAACAGGCTGCTTTACAATCCTGCTTTTACAGATGCAAAGTTTTACAAACAATTTTGCTGATGTGGTGTTTGCATAATACAGTAACTGTAATTATACAAATACTTGCCATAAGTAAATCAGGACTGTACTGGGATAGACTGCCCCTGCTCTTTGTAGCCAAGGTTCTTGAAAAAAGGAATTCCTTCTTGCTTCTAAAGATGTCATTTTTGTACAAATTGTGGCAAAAGCTCCAATTAGGAGAAAGTAAACAGTCCCCATTCTAACCAGGCAGTCTTCTGCTTTCTATAATGATCAGAACTCACCTCCATATTAAATAATCTTGAAACAGTCACCTTAATTAGCCTTCATTTCCATAATTACCGATTTCTGGGAATAGGTTTGCGAAGAAGAATAATTATCAACAGATTAGAAAAATTACTGTCAAAGCACCAAGTTCATTGTTTCTTTTGTTTTTAATAAAGGCTAATTAAGCAATTAATGCTTTAATACAAACAATTAGGAATTGGGGTTTTTTTTTCCTTTACACAATTCAGTTTCTTATCCTCCACTGATACTATTTTAATAGGGTCAGGGAAAAATTATGCCAGACCAGTCTAAAATGGCCACTTCAGTACAGGAATGCAAAGAGATTTCAAATATCTTTTACAGTTGCAGGTTTTTAATCAAAGTGTATAAAATTTTAGTCTAGAAAAATAAGTATGGATTGTATACAGTTACTGTGCTCAGAGACTGAAGCTGACAGTGCACCACTGGAATGGCACAGGCATTCTGACAAGTGCAGAAGACAGCGTTCCTTAAAATTCTTGCTGTGTTTTTTTCCTTAGTTGTTTTTTTAACTCTTACTTTTAGCCTAAACAGGTGCAAAAAATATGTTTAGGTGGGGAGACTAGTTGCTGGCAAGGGACTGGTGAATAGGTGGCTGGAAGCAGCGCACATGTTCCACAGGTGTGCTCTCTCCATCGCCGGACTTCAAATACTTGTCCAAAATAGCAATTATTTCATCGTTCAGAATCTGGAACTTGCGGATTCTCTCAACCATTTTCTTCAAAGGCTGCAAACATCAAAACACAGGCACGCAGGAATTAGCTCTGGAGATTAAAAAGCCTTGGCTGCAGAAAATGCTGTTATCTCCTCTATCCCAGCCAGGTTAGGGATGTCTATTTTACCCTGCTAATCCAGTGGAAATCCAGTGTGCATTTGGGGTGTGACAGTGCTGTTTTTTGTACCAAGAAGGGCAATTTACAGCAGCCTTGTCATAATCTGAAGGCACGTACGTGAGATGGAAAGCATTAAGAAAATCCCACGTATCAGGAAAGCAGAATTCTCACTGACCAATCTTCAAACTCCAGTACTAATGCCTTAATCTTCTGTTCCTAAAACCCCTGGTGCCCCCATTTTCAGTATTTCATTATAAAGCAACTGCTGTATGTATCTACCCTGCATCTGAGTACAGACAGCTCTTAGTGTTGTCTTCATTACTACAGCAAATACAGAACAGATGTTTTCAACTCACCACATTCTTTATAACCTCATCTTTGCCATCATGCTTTTGGACTTTCAACAAGTGGTAGCAGAAATCCAACACATCAAAGCGACGCTGCTGTCCCAAAAGCACAATGATCATGCAGCCAGCCCAGTGCAATCCATCTCCAAAGCACTGCCTGAGACAGAAAACACACCGTATAAAGCATATTTCACCAACATCTCCAGAAACATATCCACAGAAAATGTACACTAAATAACGAGTATGTTAGACATTCATCTAGAAAACACTGCAAAATCTCTAGTAGATTTAAGTTCTCTTTCCTAGGTCCCACAAGCAATGCAAAGAAAGGACAGCCTCCCAGCCAATTTTACACAAAGCAAAGTTACTCCAAAAACATTGGCTCTCCATTAGGCTCCAGTGGCATTACTTTCTTCTTCGAAATGAAAGCAAAAAACTTTTGAAGTAAATTAAGTGGGAGTTCAGCAGCACTCTGCTCCTCTGTGTGAAAGGAAGGAAACATCCCATGCTGTTGCCTCAACAATTACCTACTGCAAAGCACATCACAGATGTTTCTAAACAAGGATTTAGAAATAATCCCAAGAACGACAGTTCCTGGTTAACTCATAGTAGAGGTTTTTAAATTCCAAGTGGTCATTCTTGCTCTTAATTCAGAGAACAAAGTACTCCATAGAAATGCATGCACTGGTGCTCAGCCTCTGTGGGGGTCTAACTACTATTGAAAGATGTGTGATAGGGTCTGTTTGTCATGGTATCATTCATTATACAGTGGCAATACTTAAAATAGAGAGCTATTCTTCTTAAAGACACAACAATATCTGTGTAGGGACGATGAGCCCCTCCCTGTGATCGCAGTGCTTTCCCTTGTTTTCACACTAAGCTCTTGCAGACAGGCAAACAAACCCCTCCATTCTAGGACCCCAGCCAGTTACAGGGAAGACAAACAAAGCACTGTTGCCCGCAGGTGGATCACTGGCAGCACTTACTCCACAGTGAACTCATGCGTTCCTACGGGGATGCAGTAGACAAACTGCATCGCGCTCCAGAGGCGGTGGAATTCCACACATTCATCCACATGCATCACCCCATTGCTGGGTAGGGGCCCACGCCAGATGGGATCATCCAGGAAGGAGCGGATTCTCGTCAAGATAACCTCAAACATGGACAGGCCACAGCAGAGGCGTTCTTTGGTCAGCAAGTCCCCTTCCCTTGCGATTGCTATTTGCTGAGGTGGAGAGAAAAAGTGCAACATCTGGGTTAAGAAACACCTGACCATTTGACTTCATTGTACAACAAAAATACATCACCACGTTTTTCGGCTTCACTTGGGTTATTCTAGGAGCAGCTTCTCCTGACTTTAAATGAGGTCAGAGGCCACCAATCTTGGCTTCAGTTCAGTGGAAAAAAACAGAGAAAAATGTAAAAGCCTTTTCAAGTGGATGGGCCCTTGCTGTAGTGAAGTGACACTAACTGCAGTACTGCTAATCCTGCGCTAGTCCCAGGGAAGTTGAAAGAATTCTTTGCCTGAATAGAGGCAAAAAGCAAAACCAGAGAGTTCAGTGCTCTGCTGCCAGTGCTCCTGCCTGCACTATTCTGCATATCTCCCTTAACTGCTGCTGTTAGAGACAGGAAAACTCCAAAGACAGCACAAGGAGGCTCAGACTAAACCCATAACTGGTAGTGCTCAGTTAGGGCTTGACCTAGCTTATACCATCACACTGAGAGCTCTCTCCTACTGTGCAGCAGCACCTACAATGGTAAAATCAGTCTGATGTCTTTGCTTTGGAGCACTCTGCTTTTATCTTCTGCTATTCACATCTCAATCACTTGCAAACTACTAAGGTTAGCAGAATATTAATGTTCCCCCTTTCACACTGACAAAATATAGTGCTAAAGCTGTAAAAGTCATTCAAGAATATTCTCTTCAGTTACTGTGTTTCCAGGAAAGCTCAACTCTGGTCATTTTCCTACAGTTTCTACTCATCTATCTGAGAGGAGTTACTTGTTTTAAAATACACATGCAGAGGAAAACTGATTTCTTCTGGTAGAAGTCTCACTGGGACCTTGCAGGCTGGCCCTCATACTGAAAAAAAATCATGAACATATATGCAAATTAGCAGTTTCCCCAAAAGGTGTCAGTTGCAACCCAACCGCAAATGCTTTAAACTTCTGAGCTTTAGGAGCATTACCAAATCCATGCATCTGAAAAAATAAATGCCATTCTATCAGCAAGCCGGGTGTACAGGCTGAAGTTCTGACACAGCTATCAGCACGCACAAAAGAACAGGCTCAGAAACTTCTTCAACTGCCTCTTGACACAAGTGGGAGATGTTACCTGGGGTGTGCCAAGTCTCTCAATGAGAGGAACCAAATGTAGTGGAGCATATTTTGATTCCAGTCTCTTCATTTTAGCATCAAGTCTTTCACCCTCTGAAAGGAGAAAAAGGAAAAAAAAAAGAGTAATTTAACAACTAACCAAGAATTTTTTCTTCCACACAATATTCAGTGCAAAAAAAGGAATGGGTATGTTGTTTTTGTAGGTAATTTCAGTTATAAACACTTTGTTAATCTTCAGAGTGCTTTTAGAAAAAGATGTATTTGGAAATGTTCCTTTGCATGTGCAAATACTCAAGAGGATTTGTAGTAGAAAATATTTAATTAACTAAATTCAAGGAAGAATATAAGACTCTATTATGCTGCTGCTAACATATTTGACTCCCACTAGTACTGTGCCAAGAACAATGTCCATACCACGCATAAAATGCTTGACTCTAGGAGGTGGAGTATAATTAGGGCGGAATCTTATGTCTAGCAAAGCTTAAAAAAAGCAGTTGGCACTCCCTCATCACTGGCAAGAAGGAAATGTTCTCTGGCAAAATAGGAAAATATTGTTTACAACAGTCTGGTTAGTTTTATGCAGAGATGCAAGTAGCTATGGTGAGTCTGGAAATAGCCTCAAAGGTTTTTAGCTGATGCAGTTTCTCTGAGCAGAACAAATCAGCTGCTCTGGCTGCAAGAAATGGAGAAGAAAGGAGGCAGAGGAGAAGCACGAGGGAGAAAAAAAGCAGCTCACATTCTGATGCTGAAGGATGAGGAAAGCAGATACAAAAGGAAGCAATCCTGCAAACATTCACCACTGTGTGCCCAGTTTAGTAAAACGGAATGTGAATAACCCACTGAGACCTGGGACCACTTCTGTTTTTCACTCTGCTGAGGCCTAAGCCTATCCCACCTATCATCAGGCCTACCCCATTTAACTGACAATCATATAAACCAAACAGCTCCTGCCACACCCACACAGGAGTAGTACTACCCTGGGTATCCATCCTACTTGTCTTCCTCATGGCATTCCTCTCCCTCTTGTAAGCTGCCCTGAGCCTCTCTAAGAAGCATATATTTTTCAGCCAGGCAAGCAGGCCTGAATCTTGTTACCTCTGTCCCACAATTAACAGTGGAATTGTAAAGGATGGCTGAGTACAGTCACTGAAGCCACAGCAGCAGGCAAGGAAAGTGGAGAGCATTACTCAAGGAAGGTGTTTTCACTTAGCTGATACCTTTGACGTGAACTCTGGGCAGGATATTTTGGAATGGTGCTGCATGCAACAGGTCACACACTTCCTCTAGGGACTGGAATGAAAAGGAAATGAAAGGCATTTAGGACCAAATAATCCCCAAACCACGTCAGATCCCAAAAATGGGCTTCCAAAAGCACACAAGCTGCTGCGAGAACACCAGAGGGCAGCCAGCCTCCATCAACACTGCATGAAGCCACTTCAAGCCTTCCCCCTCCTCACAGGATTGCTTCCAAAGACGATCTCTTTTCACCAGGCTACCTTGGATTCCCAAATAAACTCCAGCAGCTCTCCTCCCACCCTCAGCTGGCAGCTCTTAACAGACAGGGTATTTATTAAAAAGTACAGAGTGAATAATTTCGGTGTGAAAGTGGCAGACAGCTCCTGCACAAACAAACAGAGCAGTGAAGAGTATGACTCACTCCTTGGTTATTTTTACCAACACTATTCCCAAAAGCCATTATCATGGTGGGAGCATCTCCCTGCCAAGCGTACCGAGCAGTGAACCACTTCTCAGGAAGTATTTTACATCTTTAGGGATGGGGGAAAGAAGACAGATGCTTCCTGACTCTTGGCTGCTGTGTATGTACATGCAGAAAAAATGAGAAGCAGGTTCATAACTTTCATTAAGTCCTTCTCCTCATTTTTGGAGCAGAGGCTCTGCTCATTTGTAATCCCTCAGTGCTACTATTAGAAGAGCTGTTCATCAGCCATACTCCTGGCGAGGCCAGGGTACCGGGTGTCATGTTCCTTTCCCAGGTCTTACTATTCCTTGATGTCAACACCATGAAAATCTGTGTTCCAGGCAGTCAAAACTAACAAGAGATACACTACAGACCTACATTTTCCACCAGGGCAAAATCTAGTTATGATAAATCACCACAATGGAAAAAAATACTATAAATTTGTGACAGGACATTGAGACACCATGGAGGGCAAAAGCAAGAGGAGGGGTAGCAAGCAGGAGTGTATTACTGGAAAACGTCGCCAAAGTGGCATCCTGGAAAATGTGCATCCAGTGCTAGTGTCACTTCAGTATGCCCTCAGGAAGCAAAGGCCTTCACCTGCTTGGCCTTGCACCTGAGGGCCTAAGATACTCTCTCTTAGCCTGAACCCAAAGCATTCCAGTTTCCCATTTTGTTTCAACTATCCCATTACTGAATATAGTTTCAGTTGTTTGTCACTTGTCCCTCCAATTACTCTGTCGCAAGGGAGGGGTCTTCTAAGACCAAAGACAGAATGCTGAGGAACACGATGTTCCTCAGCATCCTATCTTCATTACCTTATCTGACATCAACAGCTCTAATACACCCTAAAGAAGTAGACTTACACAAGGATTTATTTTTGTGCAGTGGCAGGCCTGCAGCCAGCTTGCTGAGGAAATGATGCAGCTGGTGTGCAGTCAGCCAAGATCTTTATATGATAGGGAGCCCAGCCTCAGTGGCAGTGTGTGCTTGCACAGCATAGGCAAAGCATCATCTACACATAGGCAGAGGAATGACTCCCCATTCAAGTCTCAAAAGCATAACACAGGAAAAGAAAAAGGAAAGACATCACATCAGCAATGTCCATCCTTCCTTCTCTAACCATCCACAAGACTGGGAAATTACATGTCTGGCCACTTTGAACAGCAAGTTGTGTGACATGAAAGAAGAGTGGGAAAAGGAGAGGAGAGGTTGGGATAAAGAGCAATTACGGCACTGTGTCCTCCGCAGTGGGCAGCTTTGCATTCTATAGGGTAGAGGCTAAGCATATAGGAAGCAGCTGAAGGACTGGACATATTTCAGTTTCATTCAAAATAAGGCAGATGAATATCAGGCAGAGTGGGCACCACTGTCAGCCATCCTAGCAGCAAGAAAAATGTCCAAGAAGTCCATGTCAATTTTGTGATGTTTCAGATGACAACAAGAATTGACAAGCAGGGAAGGAAAATAACATTAACATAAGGCGAGCAGGCAATTCCCTGACTGACTGCAGGAATACTATAGTTTATCAGAATTTATGGTGAAGGTTACAATATTTGATCCTCAGCTACCAGAGATGAGGCAGTGTCTCTCACCCAGCAAAGTCAGGCACCACTGCTATTGCACAGGCTTGAAAGCTCCTGTATAACTGCAAAAGATCAGAGCAGGGAACTGTTTCTACCCGATCTGCCCATCAGCAACAGCAAGCTTTCAAATTTCAACCCTGCTATTTATGACGTTAGTAACAAAAATTTAAGAGCACATTTTGAGACACAGATGGGCTTTAAAGCAGCACAGCAGGCACCTACCAGACTCTGTTCAATGAGAAGGCAAAACAGGACAGCGTTTCCCACTTCCCGCAAATTCTGGAAGCAGACAGTCTTCAGTTCTGCATATTCAACAATGTCCTTCAACTGATGGTGAAAAAATTCCAAGATACCTGAAATCAAAAGAGAAAGAAAAAAATTACATCTCAGAAGCCAGCATTAAATCTAGTGATGACCACTTGGGCATACTTGTTACCTTGGGAAAGCAGACAAAAGATACTGGTTACATGGGTGTGATGGTTTGGGTGTTCCCTGCCCCCCCCCCCCCCCCCCACATTTTGGAAATCACCCAGACTACACTCAGTGGTTCTGGAAATTGAATGAAGCTTTATATTCACAGCTTAGCACAATATACAAGCAGATATTTACAGTATATACAGAAATATACAAGGTAAAAGGTAATACAGACACACAGCTCCCCTCCCAGAAACCTGAGTCCCCAAGAGGGGCTCTCAACCACCCCTGCACCTTACCCCGACCCCTCAACCTTACCCCAGACGTTGGCTTGTGCCCAAGGAAGATTGGAGGGTCGGCCAGGGGGTTAGGAAGCAAGATTAGTCACAAAGATGGCAAGTTAGTTTAGAGAGAGATGCAGCCCAAAGGCTAGACAGAGAGTAGCTGTCTTATCTATATACGTTCTTATACGCCTCAGCAAGCCTATGAGTGAAGTAGACATCACCACTGTTTTCTTCTCACAGACTGTAATCTAGTTCTTCTCACCAAAATATTCCAGCTAGCTTCAAACTAGCATAATGGGGAAAAGTGATACAAATCAGGACTAGTTTTTCTTTCTGCCTCAAAAACACTCCAATTTTCTACGCAATTTGTGTTTTCAAAGGCTGCTCTGATCATGCTTAAATACACCATATCAGAGCACAACTACCCAAGGGCATGGGGTTTAGGGTGTTCTCTCTCCATGTTTCAGCACAGGAAGATTTCTTATTTCCAGACATGCAGCCTGGAGGAAACTGAAAGGAGCAGTATTTAAATACATTAAAAATCAGAGGTTATGAAGTGTTAAGCCAATGGCATGCAAACCTTCTTAACTGGATGGACCATGCAAAATGGAGTGTGCTCTTGGAAAAGGGAACCAGTATAAGAGACAAGAACAATATTTTTTCAGAAGCTGGAAGACAGACTAGGGCTCTTGTCAGCTATTCATCCTGTCCAGCCTCTGTCCCACATCCTGCTGCACTACCTGATAGGTTCAATTCACAGCTGCTGTTTTCAAGGATGGCAGTGCCAGCAAGAAGCAGACACCAAAGCCATAGGGAACAGTAGTGGTGTCAGGCTAAACAGTGCCAAAGGCAGCCAGATGTGTTCTGCAACCTCACAGAATAATCAAAAACAAAAATCACAAGTCAAGGTCTGCTGGCAAGGGTACATCAGATCCTGCAGACAAGCAGAGTCAGAACACTGTTTCTGTCAAAGTTTTGCCAAAAGCTGTTAAAAAAAACCACAGCTAAAATTATGATTGTCAAAACCACACAATTTACCTAAACATATATCTTTTTCATCAAACCCCTCCCAAGCAACAGTGATGTGTAACGTGCTGGTGCATTTTCAGCTCCTTCCCCTCCAGCCCCAGAAGTGTTGTGTAGTCCTTTGGTTATAGACAAGCCCAGGCAACCATGGGCTTGGCAGTGCTGCAGAGACCAAATCTGGTTAGGACCATGGAGGTTAAAGCAAAGTATAGGACAGGTGAGGAGCAGAGAACTGCAGTAGGTCCTTTTTAAAAGGCACCGAGAACCTCAACTGATGACAGAAAAAAACACGTTGTGCAAAGGTTTCAAATGGTTTGCTACACAAAGCAGTTGTGTTTCTGTTTCACTTAGACAGCTAAATCTTCACCCAATCACATCTAATGCACTTGAGAGGAAGCAAGGAAAGAAAGCACAGATGCCTCCCACCACCTTCCCATGTGTTACTTGGAAGGAACAGCAAACACTTTGGTGTTTACCCAGCAAGGCAAGGGCTGACAGGAGTGCACAGACAATTTACAGCCTGGAGCATTTCTGTTACAAGGAACTCCCTAAAATTCTGCAGAGGAACTTGCTAAAGCACACTGAAGGTGGGAACTGTGTAGCCAACCCACACTCTGCCTTACGTCATTAAAAGTAGTAACAGAAAAGATCATAAGAGTGCACGGTGAAGGGATGAAGGGTTGGCTCAGTTACATTTCAAAGAGCTGTTTGTCAAGAGAGAGGACGTGCAGTAAATCAGTGCTTCCACACGTGTTCAGTGAAGAAAAAAAATTCAGACCTAACATCAGTAGTTTAGTGACTTAAGAGTGTATAGGGTTAACACTCCAGGGGGAGTAACCCTGAACCTGACCCTAGGGGTCTTGGCCCCTCCCCAGGGGTGGGCCACACTCCAGGTGTAGCCCACTCCCCCCACTTCCTGTCCTATAAAACAGAGGAGCTTCCTTGCTCGCTCTCTTGTCTTCGCTCCCTCTGGACACACACACACACACACACTGCATACCAGCACACCACGTGGCAGCCAGGAGGCAGAGACACCATCACATTGCTCGGGTTGTATTTTATCCCTTTTTGTATTTTGCTGTTTTCCCTTCCTTATCCTTTGTAAACTTCCCAACCTCCAATACCTTTTCTAAGTTATTGTTAAACTTTTCCTTTTTTAACTTCCAAATCGAGTGAGATTGATTTATTTGGGTGTGCTTACCTCTCTCTCTCTCCCTATCTTTGGGAAAAGGAGGGGGAAGAGGGGAGGGCACTCTATAAATTCTGTAAATTGTCATTGGGTCTATTAAATTTATTAGAGTCTCTGGGAACCTGCATTTGAACCCAAGACAAAGAGAAAAACAGAACTAAAAATCTAACAGAGGTAGCGAGTGCTTGCACCAACTCCTTCCTGTACTATGGGGATTGCGTAACAAAAAAGCTCTGGCAAAGGCTGCCAGTGCTCATTCAGTGCTGCAGCAGAGAGGTCAGCTACGCTTCCCAGATGTCTGAGCAGCAGTGAGTGCTGAATACTGGGACTCCCATTTAAGGGTGAGGTTGAAATGGAATGGCAAAAAATACTGCACACAAAATTTGTTAATGGTAGGGGGAAAAAATGCAAATTGAAGGACTGAAGCAAGTTTTACTACAAGGCTACAGTAAGTTTTAGTTATATGCTCTCTCCTTTGTAGTTTTCTGTGTTGATGGAAGAGCTTCCATGCCTAGCAAGAAACATCTAAGAATCAACCAACAGACGTAAAGTCAAATATTTTCCTCATACCAAATCTTTCTGCAAACAAAAGTCCATTGTGTTAGGCTGGCATTAGGTCTATGCCATAGAGGAAATCAAACCAGAGTATCTACCAACAGTTTTGGTCTTTGTATCCACGGCACACATGCAGAGATTGATGGCCAGATAATAGAAGAACTGGATGACTTCCTGAAACACAGTAACTGTAGACTTCTCCAAACAGTCACCATGGTGAGAGAACCATCTGAGCAAGTAGGACATTTGTGTCAAAGACAGATATGGGGATACTTTTTCCCTTTAGCTTGTATGGCAAATAGAAAGTAACTTGGTGAGAATTCTGCTACTACAAATACAGAAACAACCATTAGACATGACAAGGATTGAAGAGAAGGGGAGTTTCAGACTCTTCTCAATCCCCTGCACAGCCTGTGGATTTTGTGGGTGGATTCAGAAACAAGATCAGTGTCCAGGAAGATCATGAGAAATTTTAATCAATGTTATAAGGGCAGTGAAATCTTGAGAACAACTCGTGTCACCTACAGCCAATATAAGGAACAGGATGGCACAGAGAGAAACCAGGAGCAGCACAGAGGACTGTGACCAGCAGCAGTGAACTCATACTGAAGGTGTGACTGTATCACACAGAATTACCTACATTAGAAGAGATCTCAGAGATCACCTTTTGCAACCACCCTGCCATGGGCAGGGATGACTCTCAACTTGGCTGCCCAAGACCTCATCCAGTCTAAACTTACACACCTCCAAGGAGAGGGCACCCACAAGCACTCCTTTAAGAGTCTCACCACTCTCACACTGAAGAACTTCTTCCTATAATATATGTGCATGTTTACACTTAGGTGGAAGACATCTGTACCCAGACAGAATACAGTGTGAGTGTATGTTACTATTAAACTGTAAAAACTTGGCCCATGGTGCTTTCCACTTATCTCTAGATGTTGTACAAGTTTAGACTGAGTAGTGGACATATGATAAATTAAATCCATTTTCCTTCACTCTTTGAGACTATTTTTCTGTAATGTGTCTCACTTTGAGACACTGCTCTTGATGAAAACTAAGCAAGCCCCATTCCCAACTCTGACTTGAGAAGCTAACTATATCAACTTGATCTTTTTATGTTAATTTGATCCATCTTTAAGTGAATAACCTGCTCTTAGGAAACCAAAGCAAGACAGTCCACCCAAAAGCAGCAGGATAGACAAAGTCAAAGAGGCTTGAGATTCATACCATCACAATTACATACTGCTTTTTACAGTCGCTGAGAGGAGTCCTATCACCTGAAAAGTCCTTAACAAAAGCTCCAGTCTCCACATACAGATCTAAAAATGCAAACAGCACACACATGCATTCATGAACAGAACATTTTGTTACTTTGAAAATCTCACACCCAGGAGCTAGCCTGCCAGTTGTTCCAAATGCTACCATCAACAGTCTTCTTTCTGCTTCCCCTCAGATCTACCGGCAAAACAAATGCATGTTTGCAGAGCTACACAAGCTATTTTTGATGGGACAGAAACAACTGGAAGCATGACCTTCTCCCCAGCAGAGTCCTGTGGCAGGAGTACATCACTGTGATTTCACTAATGTTTGAGCAATGGCAGTCCTGATTACATTTCCTCATACTGTGTATTTGTGAAAGGCTATGCATGCATACTGAAATCCTGGAAAAAAGAGCAAGTGTCTTAGGAAAGTTAGCTTTCCTAAGCAACATTCTCCATCCTCCTTCCTCTAGTTTTATTTGTGGGTACAATTTATAAGTTACTGGATTTGTTATATATATGTAGCATTTTGCAAGGCGAATGAATCAAGGGGGTTTGCCCCTTCTCTCCAAGAAAGCAGTTTTAATTAAATCACACTATTCCTGCAAATGAGATGCCACTAGGTGTCATAATAATTGATCTTAGAATCCTGGTTTCTGATATACATGGATTTCAACAGAAACAAAAGCTGTTGATACGAAACAAACACAGTATAGAAGATTAGCAAAGGATTAGGTTCCATCTCTTCTTCCAAAATGCCATCTCATTAGCACTCAAATAGCAGATGCCAAGTCTCAGCTGTACAGTCTGTATGCTAATAATTTATGACGTGCAACACGAAGCTGGTGGAGTTCTTCACTTTGGTTGCTTTCTATGAAATGAGAAATCTCAATTCACACCTACAGATTCCAATCAAACACATTCCAGAGCTTGTAACAATTCTGATGCCTAAAACATTAGCACAAAAACTAGCTATTAATTCTAGAATTGAATTGCTAACAACAAGCTAGTTCCTGAAAATAATTCTTAGTCTAATTTTGTTTTGAATTATTTTCTGCAGAGTACTGTCTTGACTATTGTCCAGCAAAACCTGATAACCTCCAATAGCAAAAGTGCTCCAGAGAAACTAAGTGCCATAATCACAGAATTAACCACGTTGGCAAAGACTTTCAAGGTCATCAATTCCAACCTATCACCTAACACCTTCTAATTAACTAACCATGGCACTAAGTGTCTCATCCAGCCTCCTTTTAAACACCTCCAGGGATGGTGCATCACCTCCTTGGGCAGCCCATTCCAACGTGAAGAACTTCTTACTAACATCCAGCCTAAACCTCCCCTGGCACAGCTTGAGGCTGTGTCCTCTTGTCCTCTGTCACTGGGTGCCTGGGTGAAGAGACTAACCCCCATCTGGCCACAACCTCCCTTTGGGTAGTTGTAGAGAGCAATGAGGTCTCCCTTGGGCCTCCTCTTCTCCAGGCTGAACTACCCCAGCTCATTCAGCCTCTCCTCACAGGGCTGTGCTCCAGCCCCCTCACCAGCCTTCTCTGGACACATTCAAGCACCTCCACATCTTTCTTAAATTGAGTGGCCCAGAACTGGACACAGGTAATAATGACCTCTAGTTTATATTCACTTTCATATAGACTTTCAAATGCTAACTACAAATATTTTTTGACTCACAAGAGACATCATTAACTTTGCACATCATCAGTCATGCCATTCCTTTCAAAAGAAATCTTTTTAAGGTTTAAACACATACATGTATCTGGCAGTTACAATCACAAAGCCTGAGCACTGTTTATTTTGCTAGACCTATCTTGTTATTCTGCGTATCTAAAGAGCCCTTACTGCCCTTTCACAACCACCTATGCGATTCCGATTGCCCCCCAAATTCTTTAAACTAATCTGTGATTCCCTCCCAAATATTCCTCCAATTGATATGTTCCAGAATGAACAATTAAAAAAATCTCTTCACATTTTTTCCCCACAAGGACTCAAGCCATCAAGCCTCCACCAAAAATTAACTAACTTATTCTCCTGCTCTTCCAGCTTTGATCAAAAGCCTGGAATAACAGGAGCACTACTAGCCCTTCGGTGCCCCCAGCAATGCTTCCCTACCAGCCTCTAGTAACTAATGCCCTCTATTACACTTCATCAATGCAGGCTGGCTCAAGTTTCTATTAGATTATGACTTGAAATATTCCAGAAAAAGGAGAGGTGGAAGAAGGTTTTGCTGGGTTGCTGTGCTGAAGGAACCCAAGTGTTGCCAGCAGCAGCATCCAGGGCCACTGGGAGGCTTCCCCACACTGCTGTGCAAGCAGATGGGATTTCCAGAGAACGTGGCCTGGTATAAGGAGTGCTTTGCCCTGCACCAGCTTTGGGTACTTTTGGGTCATTCTGCCCCTGTACTCTGCACTGGTTAGACCACACCTTGAGTACTGTGTTCAGTTCTGGGCCCTCCAGTTTAGAAGGGACATGGAGATGCTTGAGCGTGTCCAGAGAAGGGCAACGAGGCTGGTGAGAGGCCTTGAGCACAGCCCTATGAGGAGAGGCTGAGGGAGCTGGGATTGTTTAGCCTGGAGAAGAGGAGGCTCAGGGGTGACCTTATTGCTGTCTACAACTACCTGAAGGGTGTTGTGGCCAGGAGGAGGTTGCTCTCTTCTCTCAGGTGGCCAGCACCAGAACGAGAGGACACAGCCTCAGGCTGCGTCAGGGGATATTTAGGCTGGAGGTGAGGAGAAAGTTCTTCACTGAGAGAGTCATTGGACACTGGAATGGGCTGCCCGGGGAGGTAGTGGAGTCGCCGTCCCTGGAGCTGTTCAAGGCAAGGTTGGACGTGGCACTTGGTGCCATGGTCTAGCCTTGAGCTCTGTGGTAAAGGGTTGGACTTGATGATCTGTGAGGTCTCTTCCGACCCTGATGATACTGTGATACTGTGATTTTATTCTTTGTATAAAGAAGAAACAGACTTAGGCTACTTTCTCATCGAGTTCCTCTCTTGCTAAACTAATGGATGTTTTTTAAAATAAACTTTATTTTCTAGGTGTGATATACCAGTCTCGTCTAACAGCAGGGCTGACAAACTCTCCTATTGTGTCTAATGACACTTCAGAGTGGCAGGAAATTAAATAATCATGTATTGAAAACAGGAATGCCAAATTCAAATATGCAAAAAGCAGCAGAAGAAAACATCTCCTCCAAGATGAAATTTCAGGTTTAAACTCTTGCATTCCTTTAAGAGCTTTAGCAACTTTTAAAGGTCCCTTTTAAAATTCTGAAGCTTAATGTATTTTTAGACAAATATTTTTATGACTACAAGATGATCAAGTTCCCCACCGCTTTAGACTGTTCCTATGGAAACAAACCCATTGCCAAAGAGGAGTCCTGATGCTACTATCTGTACCCTGCTCCTTTTAACAGGAATAAAGCACTGTTCAGAAATCAGTTAAGTTTAGAGGACTGATTACGCAGGGCTCAAGGATCTGCAATCAGCACAGTCTAAGCAGAGCTCTCCAAATGAAAAACCTGAAGTGTATGAAACAGCCAGAGGCTTACTTACTGAACAGACTTAAACTGCTTTGCCTGTGGAGAATGGACTCAGGAAATGAATTCTGAACTGAGAAACACATGATACATGGAGACAGATGAGAATCCACACATCTAATCTGTAGAACAGAATGACAGTTTTGGTCTGCATGTGTAGGGAGTGCCAATTACCAAAAAAGTGATTAAATGATTTGTTATGAAAGAATAGAAGCAACATACAGACGTGCTCCATAGCACTCAGACTTACTACTGCAGCAAGT
Source organism: Pogoniulus pusillus (assembly GCF_015220805.1). Classification (NCBI taxonomy): domain Eukaryota; kingdom Metazoa; phylum Chordata; class Aves; order Piciformes; family Lybiidae; genus Pogoniulus; species Pogoniulus pusillus. The sequence goes on along the minus strand of NC_087268.1, from coordinate 22,656,349 downwards.
TCTACAAGAAGCTCTCAGAGGCAGTGGAGGGAACAGGTATCAGCTGCCACGTGTTAGGTTGCATTTTCTGTGGCAAACCTTGTAAACGAGGTGTGGCAAAGACTGCTACAGAGAACAATTCAGCACAGAAAGGAGAGGACAGTGATTCAAATCAAGCATGGTTTGAGCCTGCCCTTCTACAGTCTAGCAGTTTCCCTCTCAAGATGCCAGATGAGAACTAAAATCTACAGCACAGCCCCATCACAGAGGACATTTTCCTTTATCAGTCATATCTGCCCCAAGGGCAGATCCATGGTGGAGACACATTAGAGAGCACAATGCGAGTCTTCAATGAGAGATGGATGGAGGTGCTCTTGAGCTTCCCCACACCTTTTGTTTCTAATACCTTTGAAAGGAAAGGTTTCCCTTCGGTGTGACGCTGTTATATTGGCTATCTTTGCCATTTATTGCTTATTAAGTGTCCACTACTAGACATAATTTAGAACAGCAAAAGTGCACATCAAGGCAAAACCTTTCAGGAACAGGGGCAGTGGAGCAAAGAATCAGGTAGGTTTGTGAGATTCAGCTCAACTCCAGTGGCTAAATAGAACCAGAGTTACTCTGCTGTCTCAGCACATACAGCATCCAAACATAAAGGATTTCTTTTGCAAGAGTAAATATGAAGTCAGGACAGTCTGTGATTTCTACAAACCACAAAAGTGATAAAGGATTTTAAAATGTTTTAATAGTTCCCGAGAAGGCTACCCCAGCATAAAGGAAGTTTTGCCTTTCTGATAGGATGGATTACTTTTGAACCTCAAGACAAAGTTTCTGCTTAAGTCCCTGGGCATCTCCAGCCAAGTATTTACTGCTTACAGGTGAGGACTTATGGCATGAGACTACAGACCTTCTAATCACCTGCAGCTCCACAGACCCTAGTTTATACTGCCTTTGCAGTTCAGACCTTAATGAAAGGCTAAAAGCCTTGGGTACATTATTTTTATCCTGCTAACTACCATGATTCATCTATTTCTATGCTCTAAAGAGAAAAACAGGAAGGAAACACTTAGTAAGTCCTGGATTTCATTTAACATCAGTAGTGAGAATCAAGCAAGCTGTGGGAACAAGAGAAAAAAACAACCCCATTCCAGCTGGAGTGGCATTTAACAAACCTAAGTGACTCTGGAAAAATAAAGATATACTCACGAGGTGGGTGGCACATGGGAAGATTTGTGTTAATTACAAGTTGTGGGGGAGGCATATTTTGAAGGGGAAGGAGCAGTTTCAGAATTTCAGTGAACAATGTGATAAATACTAATTAGCTAATTATTTCTCTATAGTGGCAAGCAGCTTTCAAAGTAATTTCTTCTGTAACTGTCACACCTCCTGTTAAGTGGCTAAGATGCACCCCGCACAAGCCTCAGACAACTATTGTGGCAGGACCAGCGTGACTCTTTGCAGTGTCACCATTTCATCTCACATTTGATGAAGGCAAAGGAAGAAGAAATGGAGGCTTTTACAGCAAATCAGAGATATCTAAATGAGACATTTAAGCAGAATAAGCATGAAAGGCTAACCTGCAGAGGTAGAAGTTCAACATGCTTATGAGAAAGAGCAGGAATACAAAATACTGTGAACATCCCAGCTCAAGATCAATTGCAGAATCACAGAACGTTAAGGGCTAGAAGGGACCTCAAAAGATCATCTAATCCAATACCTCTGCCAGAGCAGTGTCACCTATACCAGATCACACAGGAATGCATCCAGATGGGTTTTGAATATCTCCAAAGAGGGAGACTCCACAACTCCCTTGGGCAACCTGTTCAAGTGTTCCATTACCTTCACAGTGTGAAGGCGTTTTTCCTCGTGTTTACCTGGAACTTCCTATTCCTCAACTTCCACCCACTGCTCCTTGTCCTGTTATTGGGCATCTGATCCTGGGTGTCACATCATAAGGCTGTCATCCTTTCATTTGCCCTAAGCACACAACTCTTAAAACTTTACTCCATACTTCCAGAAAACAAAACGTTCCATGACTCTTGTTATTAAAATAAAACCAAACCAATCCGGAGTAAGTCCTGATTATCATGAGAGAGAAAAAGGGAAAGACAGAAGTACCCATGATCTAGGAAACAGAGATTAGTATCATCTTATTAAGGCTGCTGTGGTAACACCAAACACAAACTAACCTGGAGAGCCATACTCATGTCTTGGTAACCTACAGATCTTAGGCATCACTTCCATTAGGGTCTTGACATACTGAAGAATTGTCCCTTGTAACTAAGAGAAAACAAACGTGTAAACATGTCAGTATTACTTAACTAAGCTGCTTTACAACAAATTGCATTCTACTAGCAATTGAATTGAACAAGCTCTACAACATCTTGCATTTAACTCTGTCAGTCATCACCTTGGAAAAGGCAACTTTTTTTTCAAATCAATGGAGTTACACTTTCCTTCATTTAGCATTAGCTACCTTTAGCTAAGGCCAGGAAGGTAAAAAAGTAGTAGTCATATTGTTCTTTTGCAGATTGCCTCTAGACTCTAACCAATTTCTAGATTTTTAGCAAAAAAGTTGCATTTGAATGCTTTCAAAAGCAGCAAGAGAAAAATCTTTAGTGGTCTGTATATCTGTAACAGCTCAAACTGGCTATTCTGGACATAACAGTTAGGACTCAGTGCCAGTCTACAGCCTGCCTTTCTCACACTGGCCACCTATTTCATATCTGTCTGAATGCATCTGAGCACCTGCATCAGTTATCAGCAGGACACCTCCCACAGGCCTTTTAAGCTTCTTCATAAATGCCCAGGCATTCAGTGATAGCTTTGATGAACTCAGACACTTTGCCACCTTAAGAAACAATTTGCAAAAACTCCCCCCAAACAAGCAGCCAATGCTTGACACACAAAATTAGCTGCTTTCTCTCCTCTCCCACAGCACCCATTCAAGCAGAGTCCAGCTTTCCTAGAACATAAAAAAACTAATTAGAACATTGTGGGAACTACTGTACCAGACTGCCTAATGTGTCAAGTGTCTGAAGCAAGACTGTGACTACTACAGTTACTCCTGGTATAGTTAGAACTCTTTGGCAGCAAGCTCCTTACAGGTGACAGGGAGAAAAATAACATTTCTTTGGCTTACATTTAACTGCAATGCATTATGACTGTATATATAGATAATAGTAATATAGCAAATATGCAGCCCTTCAGCCTCCTCCTAGGTACAGAAGAGGCCCTTTCCAATAAGACGATCCAGGCTGTATGGATAACTTCTTCAACATCTGGTCAGAGCACTCTTCTAAACAGGCTTGATTGTATCCATTGCTAGATTAAGCAAAGAGATTAAACCCTCCTTCCTATTAAGGTGTTATCTGTCAATGATGTAATTAATTTCTGCAAGGCAGAAAACACACTCCAACTGTTCTCAAAAAAGAGACTTTATAGCACCCTTCTTTAAGCTGAAATCAATAAACTTGAAACATTTATACTGTTCTGATGTTTACCCAGGAGCTAACAGTATAGATCTCCACAAACTAAATTCCTTTCCAGGGAAGAACCCAAAGTTTTCAAAACACTGCTCAGGCTACCAAGGTACATCTTCTGTTGCTCTCGTAAGACACTGAGTATTCTCAACCAGAGATTATATTGACCTTCAACAGAAGAAATATATTTTAATTAGTTAATCTGACATCTTCATCTCCCTTTGTTTTTCCTTGAGACATTTCCTAGCAGAAAGCATTTGTAACGGTAGGGGAAAAAAAACACAGACCAAACAAACAAAGAGAATTGGCATACCAGGCTCTTGACAACTTTCAGCAACTCCTCCATCACTACAGCAATACCCTGATATCCAAGAAGTCTACAGATGACTTTAAAATGAGGGGGACCAACAAAATTCCTGTAGTTGCTGTAGATGCTGGAATATGCCAGATTCAGTGCCTAAACCAAAAGAACAGAAATGGTTAATGACAATTTCAGCTGCCTTCATCTTTATAATGATTTAAAGATCATTTAAAAGCATATTAAAAATAAAACAATAACTTCATATGTCACTCTCTCCAGGGTGTTAAAATACAAACCTTTTTTATAAGACAGGCACTCCAAGCAAACTCTGTTAGCACGAATAACTTGTAAAGTTTTGCCCCATCTCTCCCTAACGAGGTATCTTCCACCTACCACATATGAAGCCAAGAACATTTCCTCTTTCATATTTTTCAGTTTACAGAGGTGTTAAAGGATAGAAGTAGTCAATGCAAATGTTCAGTTCCCTAAATTTAAAGCTCATCTTCTCTTCCTATAGTTATAATTTCTGTATTAAACATCTTGAAAGAGGTTACCAATTTTCAGCTCATAAGAGGTGTTTTAAGTCTCTCAAGACTCAACTACAAATGAAAACCAAAACCAGCCTACTGCAGTTATTGCTCTATGCAACTTATTAATAAGGCTCTGACTTTTTCAAACCCATTAGCTGTATGAAACATCAAATTAAGTCTGGGGTGTAACCTCATAGAAATTATTCCAGAGTTGTATAAATAGGGGCAGGTGCTTGGCTATTTAATTAGTATTTCTTCACAGTGAACACAACTGTAGATTGGTGCTGTGTGGCAAGAGAAATAAGTTTATGTAACATCCTCCATTTCTGATGGCTTCTTCTACTACTACCTGAAATTTAATGTTAAAAGAGAACCCTTTCAACCTTTCTTGCAGAAGGTTCTGTTGCTTTTGCCTTTCTTTTGTGCAGTTTTAATTCTCTCATACATGTATGAAATGGCATACTGGCAGACCTGACTCCACGTATCAGCTGTAACAGAAAATTCTCCTTCACTACTAAGATCAGTTGCCTTCCCTTGAATATAGATCATGTCCCAGTTACCCTTGGAAGTCAGTACCAGATACTGCAATGGATGGTATTGCACAAAGTAACTACTAGGAATTCAAGTCACAAAGTTTTACCACATTCTTGGAGAATTTTACTCTCATAAGTGGCTAATTATTAATACTCCTAATACATGACAGTCCTGCTTTCAGGTTGGAGCTCACATAAAGGATAAGCTTCAAACACACCCCACTGGATGGAGTGCCTAAAGCTGCCTTCCTCTATGTGCATTTCATAGCTCTCTACATACAGAAAAGCAGCCAGAAGCATCATCAAGGGAGAGAACTAGTAAAACCTTAAGATCATAAGTGCAGATAAATGTCCCAGTACATTTCTACAATTGTCCAAAAAGGTGAGATTTCACCTTTTGCTTTTTATGTTTCCAGTCAGGTAGGTCTTCACAATAAATGTACTCAATCTATTTCAGCTATAGCACGAGAAGAATTTTACTCCAGTAGGTTAAAGCATTTTACTGCCATGAGGTTAAGGAATTCTTCTTCACTTTGCAGGAATTTCTCACAGAAAGCCAAGCCCTAAAAACATGAATTCAATATTTAAAAACTCACCAATATATAACAGTAAGAACCCACACAAACTAATTTAATGTAACTCTCACAATCCACCTGTAAATGCTGCATTAGCAAAGCTTTATAAACTGTGATAAAGGACATAGAAAACACCATCACACACCACTGCCTCCCATAATGCACAAAAGCAAAAATGCTCAGGAGAGAAGCCACTAAAAAAGAGGTGGTGGAGGTGGAGAAGCAAGGAAGGAAGGAGGGAGATCATTATTTTTTAAGCTATGCTTGCTCCCTCCTCTACTGAAATCAACAGAGAAAAAAAAAAAAGAGAGTTGCTAGTTGCTGATGTCATCAAAGTGCTAACATTAATCACTCACAGCATCACTGGTACACGCACAAGAGCATATAACAGGGATGTTCAGGCAGTACACTACCCAAGAGGAGGCAAGCAAGAGAAGGGGGGAAAAGACAGTATTTTTTCCTGTGTATGCCCTTTGAAAAGCAAAGCAACAGCATCTTTACACAAGATGTACTCTTGCATGAATTTAAATGAAAGAGAAAGAGAAACCATGCCACCAGCAGCATCGGCAAAAGAGCCTGAAAGCACCAAGCAGTGAGAATTCAGCCCAGGGAATCTGAGAGGAAGAAAAAGCAAGCAGAGATCAGGCAGGAAATAACTCATGTGAAAGGAATACAGAAAACACAGTGTTTATAGCTTTTTCACAGCAGCATCTCCATATGAAAGTTCTGTTCTGAAATTTCCACCAGCAAGTGACAGTAAGTACTGATTTTATAATCTATAAAACCTCAGACGGGTGTTCCAAACATTTACGTGCCAGTAATTGTCTTCTAATAACAGATATTTTGTAACGGTAGAGACGTAACACTCTTATTTAGTTAAAATCCAAACATTCTACTTACAAAATGCTGTGGTGACGATGAAACTATAGTTCTATGTTATGTTTTGCTGAGTGTTCTACAAAAATAAATCATAATTTTAAAGTAATTGGGTGCTACCAGCTAAAGAGAAGGCAACTGAGTAAGTAAAAGCTCCAGTGTTACTAATGCGCCTGATTTCAATATCTGCAGAAGCTGGGTAGATGCCAGAATGTGTCTAACAAGTTTATTTCATAACAAACTCAGCTCCTCACAAAAGTAAAAGCAAAAAGCCACCCCACGCCAAACAAAATACTCACTGATTGTTATATATTCTTTAATAAATGTATTTAGAAACGTTCAGAAAATAGATGTTTTCCTTTCAACGTGGTAGCACAAAGTGAGAATCTCAAAATACTGGCAATTTCTTATCTTTTCATTTTTATTACGAGGAGAAGCACAGATTCAGGACAGACAGACTATGGAATTACATACAATCACTTAGAACAGTCAACTGTCATTTTTTCAAACCTTACTGTTTCTCCAAAAGCCACATCATAGTGGAAGCTGGTTTTCACCAAGTTTGTCTTAAGACTTTCCAAGAGGTTGGCTAGCATAAAAATTAAATATTTATGCCAACAATCTACAGTCATCACAGCTCCTGCTCTAGTAGTGGCTACAGGGATGGTAAAACTCACCAGTACAAAACAGAGAGTACTGGCAAATCAGAAGCTAATGTAAAATTATATTGGAGACAAAATAATATCTGGTGGTGTGTCCACCTACTGTTTTGGCTTTTAATTGGCAAAAATGAAGACTTGTGGATGGCATTTATCCTTTAATATCGAGTCCTGCCACTTAAGAAAATTCGTTGCTTATGAAGAGCAAGCTTTGAGATTATGTAAAACAACAGGTTAGTATAATAAAACACAAGACACTCAGAGTAGAGAGGAAAAACAGCTGAAAAAGAAATTAAGCTATTACCTAGGGGAAAAAAAACCCAAACAAATCCACACAATGTGATAGGAAGTGATTCCCCGATTGCAGATTCTGCAAAACATACTGTCTCTCATGGAGACAAGATAGAACTGATCACCAGCTCCAGTTGAATTTCTACCAGCATATGTTAGTCTCTTCACTTGGGAAAAAAATACAGTTGAAAACCTCAAATTTTATCAACTTCCAACTCCCACCTCCCACTTTTACACACCAGTACCAAAGATAAGAGCATACTTTCCTAATAAACTCCTTTCCTAAATTACAGAGCACTACCAATTAAGTTCCACACGACATCCCTCGTGCTTCAGCTTCTCTGTATCTCCCTGGGAAACGAACATCTTCCCTCTCCACAGCAAGATCAGCACAGGGACGACAAAAAAAACACCTGAGCAACATCCTGATGGGAATAACTGTCCAAAACATCACAGGCAACACAGCAATGGTAACTTGGCCAAAAATGGCTGGTTGTGCCGACAGCTTTTACAGTGTCATGTACCACCCTAACTGGAACAGCATGCTATCCACTTACTCGAGAAAGAGCTTTCAGAAGGAAGAGAGAGTACCCACCACTCGCTCCTCCTTTGTTGTTGAAAACCTAACGCCACTAACAACATACATTGTCTGCGTGACCTGCCAGTCCGCAAATCCCTCCAGTGACCAGTGCAGAGTGTTTAACACACTAGAACGAGACCCAGCTTCTGCAAGCAGCACCAAGAAAGAGCTGGCTCTGGGCATCTGGCTCACAAGCAGTGTCCTTCTCCTCATCATTGCTGCAGTTCTTCTCTATGGCTGCCTGCACCTCCTGTGCCGAAGGAGACATCAGCATTTGCAAGAGCAAAATGGGACCTCCAAACAAGACCATAGGAAGGTATTGAGCAAAAGCATAGCATGCACCTCGGAGGAACTCAGCAGGCAGAGCCAACTGAGGCATGACACTGAGAAAAAGCATCCCAGTGGCATCCAGCTGGCCACAATCATAGAGAATCCCTCAGCATGCAAAGAGCCTATCATGCCACCTTCCAAAAGCCAGGAACAGGTGCCAATGACAGGACAGTGTTCTGCTATAAATTAGAAACTGTCTGTCAAGAAGGAAGTTTTTACTATGAGACATCCCCACTGCACAAGGGGGTGTTACAGCTGCTCACTTCAGCTCTCCTGGCTGTACCTCCAGTGCTGCAATCCTTTCCAAAAGCCCATATGCAGCCAGAGGTACTCAGAGGCAAAATTTCAGATTCCCAATAAGCAAGCACTTCCACTGCACTGTTATTTAAAAATCAAGCATGTGGCAAATTATTAGTTTACACTTTGTTCTTTTTTGTTGCTTTTCTTTAGTCTAAAAGTGGAAACATAAAAATAAACAGAAGTGACTACAAGGGTTCTTTTTTTTTTTTTTTTAAATAGCATAAATTAAAACTGAGAAGTTTTCAGGTGGCAACCCTGACTGCTACACTACAGGCCACTGGAAAGTATACCCCGAGTGCAGTGGTTTTCCTTACTTTCACAATCTCAACTGCTTCTCAAACTACGTGCTACAAACTGCTATACACAGGCTACACGCTCCCCCACTTGTAGCACACTCCAAAGCTTCCATCTGAATGAGGTTAGGCTTGGCATACAAATTTAAACTCACCAGGACTTTAGTGATATTCCTTTCATCTGCCTCTGAAATTTCCCCTTGGTCTGAAAAAGTATGCAAGATAGCGACTCTGTAAGGGCACTTCTATTGAAACTAAGGATGTGTCCTTGGATAAATGTCACTCTCTTCTGCTCTCACTGCAAGCCATCTTCTGTCCATGGCAAGTGATTTTCCTTAGAGGAAATGGAATTCAGAGAGCAAATTCTAGCCCTTCCTTCTCTCATTTAGTATCTATGATAAAACTCATCCATCAGCTGCAAATTTCTAACTGACTGCACAGTACATTTTGTGTAATGAAGAGGCAAGGAGGTAAAAACAAGCCAAAACAGCTTATTTTTGCAATGAGCAAATCTGCTGAGCATCTCCCTCTGCCTTTAGCTTCATGGCAAAGTGCCAACAAGGGCCCTTCAGACAGAAATCTCTTCACCTTCATGACAACCCTTATCTGGCTCACAGGTATAAGCCCCCCTGCTTCAAATCTGTTACATGCATTTGTGTTCCATACAAACATCATGAATCAGCATTGCTGTGTAGCATGGCACATCCAAAAAACAAAGATACACTGTGACTGCAGGCATTTTAAACTGCTAGTGTAAAGTCATCTCTTGTTGACACAGCTTGGTCGTACCAGTGACGACTGGAGCAGCTGGGCAGCTGTCATGCCTTTCCACCATGCCTTGCAAGATGAGGTGGTATACAAGTTTGGCAAGGGAGTGCCTGCTGAGTATTTCACAGCAGACAGTGGGTCTTTTCAGCTACAGTATTTTGACAACATTTCTCACAACTTGTGAAAGACATCAACTCTCATATTGCTAGGAAGACATGAGCTGGCATTAGTTTGATGCATCTTCACTTTTTTCCTGCTTGGATAGGTATGACTTACAGAAATGTGTGCTGAATGGGATTGACTACTTTTAGGAAACACTTCAGAATATGTCTTTACTGTGTTAAGTTAGCAATAATGCGTTCTCCATCCTCCACAGAGAATTTTCTCCAGTTGGCACACATTTTTCTTTGTCTCATATATTAGTCTTAAACAAACTGTAAAGAATGACAATAGTTTACTGCTGTTTCAAATGGTGTTTCACGAAACAGACACTGAAAAACTCTCTTCAAACCATGAAGCAAACACTAGAGGTTTGCTGCCAAAAAGGAGTGGCTGGGTAGTGAGGACAGAAAAAAGTGCTTATGAATAATCTTGTAATAAAGTTAATAATATTTCTCTGCCTGGAATTTCACTTAAGAGAGGAAAGATTATTTTAATGTTAAATGGCTGCAGCCAAGAGACACATTCTCATCTCTGCCAACATCTTGAGCCCTTGAAAACCTGTTTAACTTTCTGTACCTCTGTTTCTTTATGTGACTTTTAAGGCAGCAAACATATATATTTATATGCATTTGTATGTTATTCACATGTGTATATGCCACACTGAGAACAAGGAGCAATTCCACCAAAATGGTTTTGAGGCAATTCACCTACTGAATTTTGTTATTTACACAAAAACATGTATATATGAAAAGAGGTATATATATATCAAATTGAGAAGGCAAGAAGCTACCATGGAAGTGCTCCCAGGAATAAAATTTACCCCCGTCTAAAAGTAAAACAATTCCACCCAAGGAGTTTACTATGCACTACTCAGATAAACATTCATATCACCTCAGCAGTAAAGAACCACCTTGTGCCCACTGCAAATGAGCAATGCATACGGAGCATCACCTGACTTCTATACCAGTTCTGAAGAACTCACATCACCACACATTCACAGAGCTACACAGTTCTTTCTACAAAACACAGAAGACATGTGAATACAAAAATCTTTGGAAAATGTTGTATAAGGCAGAGAGGAAGTCCTGGATATATGCAGATCATCCAGAGGACCCGGTCAGAGATTGTCTGCCTCCTTTCCCCAGCACCCACAAGCCTGGGAAGAATCAGAAGCCTCGACGACAGGACAGGAACAGAATTCCCTGAAAGTGTTTGGGTACTGTCTAAAGTTGTAGCTAGCCCCACAAGTTGGGAGATAATTTTGTTGAGTAAATATTTAAAGCCTCTTGGTGATTCACCATTGCCTTCTGCCATAAGCAGAAAGGGGCTCCTTGAGTCCATCTCATGGGCAAGTGATACATTGACTGCAAGCAGTATTTGACCGCAGGAATCTTCTCCTGCAGTTCAGTTATGTTTATATTTTGCTGGTTATTTCTAGATCTAGTTATTATCTGTATAGTGTTTCCATGACTGTGCAAAGAACCAGTTATTATTAAAATTAGTGTTCGGGGGTGGTGAGAGTTCTGAATATCAAAATCAATAAACAATATTCATTTTGGAAAAATATCATCTTGCAATTAATTAACTACCCCTTCATAACACCAACCAAACACAAACAAACAAAAATGCCCCAACCCAAAACCACAAACCACCAAAACCAAATAAATAATAATAAAAATAACAGCAAAAAAGTCCAACAAGGCAAAGAAAAAGTCATGTTCACTGGCTATATGATCAATATAAAGTGTACACTTCAACATACTGAGTAGTTTAAGAAGTCAAAAAAAGAAAAGAAATACACAGCTATTTCATACCCCATTATTATCTGGTCAGGGTTCATCAATATAATCATTAAAAGACACAAACAAAGATGCTCTGTGGCATGCCTGGCTGTGTAGCACACAGAATATCACATCATGCAATTATATTACACACTAGAATATACTGCCTCTAGCACATAAGTATTACTATCTGTTACACTCTATATAGAGTAGAAATGTCATCCTAATATTCCATTCAGCTATCCTCAATTTCAAAGTGTGGTACATTCTGGAATAAAAATACATGATGCTCAAGAAATGCATCAAAGAACCTCCTTGATTGCCCCTGATCACATGAAAAAGAAAATAAATCAGATTTCTGAAGATGCTCTTGGAGTAAAGATTACTGAACTAATTTTACTAATGCAACCTGAGTGATGAAAAAAACAAACAACAAATAAACACCAAATGAGTTCTCTAGTTAATCCTCTGCCACTCACCCCATTGTATCATCACTTACATAAATTACATTAGCAATCTCTACTAAGTTCAGTGGGCTTTTTTTCTCTTTAAACCACATCTAGTCAGTTCCTAAAATCGTCAGGAACACAATAACTCTAATATAAGAAGAGTTCCTTCTCCTATAATTTACTATTCCCCGTTGGAGAATAATCATATAAAACACTATTTGCAGTACCAGACAATCGCCTGTTACACTCCATGTTAAAAAGGCATGTGAACCTGTTTTTATCTCCTTTATATTTTAAAAGCATGTAAGGTTTAAAAATGCAGGAGATGTGTTAGGACTGGAATTCGGAACTTTTGAGATATCTCTTCAGCTCTCAAAAATTAGCTTTCTGGAAAATCACGACTGCACCATGTAACTAGGATATAACAGTATGACAAGGTTCAATTGTGATCATGGTTAAGTAGGAGCTAGATAATGAAAGCAGCTAGACATGAAAATAACACAGAGCACTTGTATAAATTGCAAGGCTAATTGAGTACATAATGTAATTATTTTTTTAAGCCAGCAATCCTCTAATTTGATCCTTCTTTTTTTTATTGACTGTTTCCATGTGCTTTTTTTGCCTCCCTGATAATCACGATGCAAAATTAAGGGTGAAATCTTATTAAATATTCTCAAACAATTTGCTGAAGATATTGCCAATGATTTTTACTGCTGTTGGAAGCAAATCAATATTTCTGACTGGATAAAAAAATGCAGATCTATGTTAATATGCTATGACTTTCACTGTTCTTAAGACTCAGGTAGTAATTCTGAAGGGTAAGAATCTGCAGTGATCAGAGAGAATAAATCTACACAAGCTAACTTTCTTCACTTGGGTAGCTCCTTGACAGCCCACAACTTCTCTCTCATACCAGGTGCTCTCTCAAGTGTCACCAGTGTAAGGTCTTTTCCGATCTTGGCATTAGGCACAGAGTATGTGACTGCCTATCATGTACACTTGTACTGAAGAATTGCATAAACACTGTGGGCACTCCTAATCTGCAAAGCAAGAAAGACGATGATAAAACAGAAGATGAGATGGGCAGAAGGCCAAGTCTGTTACAAGGACTTTGGTCTTTAGGTTGAAAATGCCAAAGAAATGCTACATTTTTAATTGAAACAACTTAAGCAGTTTGGTATCTGACAGTTTAGAACAGTAAGAACTTCTACTCCTTTTAAGTCAGACAACACCTGATGCAGCCTTTCCTATCTGTTGCTTTTTTTTTCCTGCCATCACAATCTTCATCACTGTAACAAGGAAGCATCTGCACCCAAGATGGGCTCTTGTTCTCACTTCAGCAGATGACTAATTAATCTTTTCTTTAAGTCTGCTCTGCCACTATAAGCAACTGCGCAATGTAAGGTGGTTTATTTTTAGCTATGTCAGATAAGACTAGACATCAGACTAATCACTTGCACTTTGGCTGAAACATATGGTAAGCTTCACAGCGACGTCTGAAAAAATATGTGTTAAATTTAAAATATTCATAAACATTACTGAGTCCGTTTTTAATAGCTTTCATATTCTGCCATTTCTGTAATTTTAAAAAAAAGATACCTTTAAACATTAGTTTGCATAAATATAAAGGTAATTAAATCCAACCTTTGATCCATAGAGATACTGTGGCTGTGCATTTGGCTGCTTATCTCTCTGAAACTCCTGAGAAAATGGTAGCACAGTCCGAACAAATCTGTAAGAACAAAATAAAGAATTCATTAATGACACTTAGGTTAGGAGGTGTGCACTTAATGCACCTTATCCTGGGTAACACTGCTTTTGTCTACATATACAAATCAAAGCTGAATCAGGAAAGCAGATAGCCTGTATTGCCCAAAAGCTCAGACACAAATCATAAAGGAATTCTCCATCACTTACTGGAACCTCATTCTTCCAGTGGTTTGCAAAATATTTTCACCTCTACTCTAAACCAGTCCAGCAAAAAGCAACTAACAAAGCAGGAGCAGCCTCTCACAGAGGGTAAGGAAACTCCTTGTGCTTCCAGAACGAACTTGAGAATGAACTAAAACGAATTAACTCCTTGAAAATGAACTAAAACGTCAAAGAACATAACATAAACAAACAAAAGTATGTACTCCTTGCAGCAAAATGTATGTTACAAAAATTGGACTATACTTCAGTGTGAGCATGTACCAACACAAATCATGTTTAGCTTTACCTTTGTATACTGTTGAGAGAATGATAAATGAACTCCAAAGATAGGGAGCACTATGAAGGATAGGATCAAACAGCCCACTCCAAACAGAAGATCTCAGAGTCTACAGAATGGTGCTTGGCCAGAGCTCTGCAGGCTTGAGTCCTCTTGTGAACACAAAGCACAGACTGCTGCCTTGATGTTGCCTGTTAACTGTGTAACACACATTTTGCGATACTACAATTTTAGTGCAGAATCAAGTTAATTAACACCTATTACAATCCTGATTCTGCAAAGTCATTGGTGTGTGTGCTTACAGGTTGGATGTCTACCTTATTTATTGGCAGGTGGCACAAAGGTGTATATACATACACAGGGATGGGGAGGCAGATGGAAATCCCTGTTCAAGGAGGATAAATCAAATGCTTGTGTCAGGTTGTTCTCAGTGATAACCAAGTACAAGAAATGCATCAAGGAAAAGGTTCCAGAAAAGGAAAGTTGCCGTACATTATAACATAGTAAGATATAATTACATCTTGACCTGATTTTATTTGAAATATGTTTGAATTTAATCAGCACTCAAAGTAAATGATTCATTAACCATTTTTCTTAGAGGAAAAGAATAAAAAAAAAACAACCAAACAAACACCAAACCAAACCACTGTCCATAGAAACTCCGTTTTCAACAAATCCCTTTTCTATTCCTATATATATTTACATTTTTATTGTTTCCACTGTGCTCTCTTTCTAGGTAATCACAATCATTCTTGTGAGAATCTTTAACTTCAGGATAGGGTTTTCTGTACTTTTTTGACCTGCTCAAAAATAGGTATACTCATTTTCAAATACTTCTTTGTATGCATTTTAGTTCTCTTTCCAAAAGTACTCGTAGGATTCCAGAAAGTGCTTGTATTGAGACCTCGAAGAAAAAATGGTCTTTTATGTGTATTACTTTTGATAAAACCTGTAATTTAAATCTTCCTACATTTGTTTCCTTAGTTTACAAGTACCTCTCCTTCCCTCTCACAGAGCAACTGAAGGCTTCCTCTTGAGATTACTTGAATCTGTTTCTGTAAAGATACTTCATTAATGAGTTACCAGAGATGTTGTAAACATTTGGTGGAATTCAAAGGAATCTGCAACACACAACAGACCCAGAGATTACTCTGTTTGCCTTCTTTCTCTACAAACTCTATTCCTTTTAAAAATTACATCAGTTTCTAAGCCCTAAGAAAATCTGTGTAATTCAATAAATCAAGTGATATCATGCCATTTGAGATTAAGACCAGGTTTCATCATGCACACGTATTAGACAAGAGCTAGGTTGTTATCATTAAATTAAAACTCTTACAAGGGAAAAACTGCTTTAGAATATAAATGTGGGTGCATCTCATGACTTTGGAAACTGTCACTATAATTCTTAGTCTTTTCCAAAATGTGTTATGAATATATTTTAACTGCAATATCACCAGTGTCCGTGAGCAAACCAATTGTGACTGTATTTGGATTGAGAAGAAATCGCAGCATCAGAAATTAAGTACTGCAGGAACACTTCTGAGACCCAGCCTCTAAGTTTCACTAGCTCTGTCCAAGCACAAGTAACACTCGTGTATTCCTCAGTGCTCCTCTGCTCTCTTGTAGTTTTCTCTATCTTTGACATTTTAGAGCAGAACTAAACCGGCATTGAAGCTCTCTTAAAGACTTGTAGCAAGCACACATTTCATACTTTCTTGGATGAAGGATGCCAAGAGAGAAAGAAGTTACGAAAAACCAAGTAAGAGCAGGAGGTACCACCACTTGTTATCTTATGGAGGAGTTATAGCTAAGATAGAGGATACAACAGGCTTAAGAGTGCATTGTTCTATGAGAACGACTAATTCCACCATATCATTCAGATACATATTAGAGATTTCTTCCCTCAGAACTAAGGGTTATAAAGAAACTTCTACAGTTGAGCATTATCTGTCATTCTTCAAACTTTTTCAGTATGTCCCTGTTTTCTTTTCGACATCCTGTCACCTGGCTTCCTCCAAGAAACAGAAGCCTCTCAGGAGGAATGAGGCTCTTCAAAAAGCAGGCTAAATCTCAAAAAAGATTTACTTTCCCTTGGGTACTGCGGGATGCAGGCTTTGGCATATGCCAGTGTCAACGATCTAACGGCAATTTATCCATTTTAATCATCGAGGTTGTAAGCAGTCAAAGCAGATTAAGCAGATGAAAAACCTTCTAGCTTACCAAAGCTTTGCAAGAGTAATCATCATTAAAGGACAACATGAGTCTTAATGCAACCCCTATTTTAGGGATCAAATAATTCTATATTGGTGTTTCCGTGATACCTGCCAGGAAGGAGCTCACAGTAAGCAATTCTCAATCAAACCAAAATTATTCTGGTTAGCATAATCTATTTAATAAAACAAGGAGAAATCTGATAGAGATCACTTTGATTAATGTGCTTGCTGCCTTGCTACTGCAAGCACCAACTCAGACAATACACTTCATGAATTTCCTGAACTTCATCTCAAAAGTAACCACAGTACTCACAACATTGCTCACACAGGGAATGTCCCTCTACGTTTTCCTCAGTGGTATGAACACTTTTAACTTCTACCCTTCTCAAAATAGTTTGTCTTGTCTCCTGCACATAAAGGTAGCCCTACACCTCCTGTCCCTGCACATATTGTATTAACTCACTCTTCTCTAAACATGAATGTCAAGACGGAGGACAACAGGAGGCTACAGACTGTAGTGTGAGGAAACAACAGATGAAAAAGGGTATGAAAGAGTAATAAATATCTACCAGTTCATTGCTATCACCTCTCCTTCTGGCAGAAATATCTTTCTTTTTTTTTTTGGAAATTAAGGGAATGTAGTTGAGTACAGTCACTCCTACTTTGCACAAGCCTTTATCCTTGCACCATTTGGCTTTTTGTAGCAGAAACTGAGAAGTTTTCACTGACAATGCTGCTTTTGAAGTTTGCTCCAGGAGTGCCTGAAAGAGCTGGAAATTTTTCTGAGCAGTGACTATATACAAGATAAGAAGAAACAGTTGTTCTCTCATGAAAACCAGTCTCAAAAGCAGTAGGAGAAGCTAGCTTACAAAAGGAAGGAAAGGTAAAGGCAGGAATAAGTAAAAAGCTGGTCTTCTTGTTCATTCTGTGACGAGTCTGTGCCCTCAGAAGAAATGTCATGCTGCATTTAAGAGAGTGACATACACATGATTTTTTAGCAGAGAACACATATTTGGATAATGTGTTGAGGAGATGAAGCTAGGGTCCTGACTACTGTCTGCAAGCTTGTGTCGTGTCTGTCAAGAAAGCACAGAAAATCCTCAATTCAAATGTCTAAGCTCATGCTTGCTCCTCTACTAGCCCTTAAAACAAAGCAAGGTATCACAGAAGGAAAAGATCATCTTAGAATTAGACAATAAAATAAGGCAGAAAAAGGAACAACATACATAACAGAAAAGAAGCAAAGAACAAAAGTCTGGACCTTGCTCTTGTGTCACTTTATTCCTCTGGACAGCCTTAGTCCTCCTAACTCCACAAAAATACAGGGGAATGAAAAAATACAGATGCAGGTAAAAGCCTTTCCACACCTTTCCTGGTGTGGAAAGACAAAGGTTTGACTCGGGAAAATATGAGAGAAAGCTCTCAAAAAAAAAACAAAACTCAAGCAGCACAGAGAATACAAGTGGAAAGTGGCTGTTTATGGTCACTTTCAGTAGAAGAACTGGCAGGCAACAACTTCAATGCAAATTAAGAGATACTTTTTTGTGCAACATACAGCTTCATTGCAAATTCCTCACTAGATCCATTCTGAATGTCAAAACCTCACACAGCTTAAAGAGGAAAAAAGTCTGGCCAAAGCAAACCAGGAAAACAACAGCTGTGTAAAAGGCCAGAAAGGCACTAACATCCCACCACTGCTGCTTTATGGAAACACCTGATCATTGCTAAGGGCCTGCATGTTTCCTGGGAGAAAAATCTCTACAAGCTTCCCTTGTTTTTGTACTCAGCCTCTGCATGGTTGCTGAGTATGGCAACACTGACTAGACAGGTCTTTAATCTCACCTGCAGTTCATATGCTCATGTCAAAAGTTTGTTTTCGTTTTTTTGTGATTAACAATAGGTGGATTAAAAATATATTTGCATTTCATTGCCCATACACAGGGGGCCCCTTGCTCATCTCCCCATTTCTTCTTCACAAACTGTTGTACCCAAGTCTGAACACAGCTGTGCAGCTGGCCAGAACTAATGAGACTAAATTTCAAAAAGCCAGCAGCTACAATTAATAAATTCCTAAATCTTTTAATAGCAGTCTCATTGCTTAATCTCAGTATATTACCAGACAAAAAAAAATGCTAAGTCCCTAACAATTAAATATGCAATGTGTTTCAGTAGTTTTGCATGCATATCCTTAGCCTTTGAACCAAACTTAAACACCTGAACTTTCTCAGATGTCTGAAATCACAGAATCAATTATAGAACCATTTCAGTTGGAAAAGACCTTTAAGATCGAGTCCAATCATTATCCAACTCGATCAAGTCTGGTCCCTTAGCACCACATCTCAGGTTACAGTATTCTTGAGAAAAGAGCTTCACAGAAATTAATCTCATCAAAACTCTAAAAGAAGGACACACCTAGGCCATGGGCAAATTAATAAAAGGTAAAATACAGGTATTACATTTCCTGGGAGCTCTACCTCCAACCCCTTACCATTAAGTAACCACTTTGCTTTTCTCTCTTCCAGCCTTTTGTTGTCACTTTTCTTTCCTTATTGGCTTGTAGTTTTTATGCAAGAAATTATCTATTAAGAGTCAAGAATTAAACTAGCAGCTCTCTCGGGGCTCCTCACTATGTATTCACCGTTTTTCACACAATGGCCTGTACAGTTGAATGCAGAGAGTGCCCACCAATTTAAAGTTCATGCTAACATCAGTAGACATAATGAACATGTTTAAGAGCTACAAAAGGGCTAAACCCTCCCTATTTCCTTACTCGGGCAGATGGTGGAGTCACCATCCCTGAAGCTGTTCAAGAAACATGTGGAGATGGCACTCTGGGACACAGTTTCATGGCCATGGAGGTCTTCGGTTGGTTCTTTCAAACAAAAATTGTTCTGTGATTCTATGATTTTTACTGAAACCAAAGCAATTCTGTGATGAAATTTCACACATGGTACATACACTGCCTAAGATCATGCTCTCTTTATCATCTCCTAAATTAATTATCCTGAATTAACTATGCAACAAGCTTGAGGATCAGCCTAACTCAATCCATGCATACAGTTCTTAAATGGACAAGCATCAATCTACAGGACTCCACTAATGCCCTTTGGCACTCCACACTTTCTTCCAAAGCACTGTGGTCTGCAGCCTGGCAGTCCTTACAGCCAGGGTGAATACACACCGAATTGTTAAAGTAGTGAGTGTCTTTCACTAAAGCTGAAAAGCAAAGGATCAGCATTTCATCAAGAGTTGATTTTAAGCATTATGCACTAAATACTGCAATATTGATCTCCAGATACAGCAGGTGCACAGTAGCCTCCTTGGAAATACATTCAACTCTCTCGTGCAAACTGATTCATGTAACAGAGGCTTTTGGACTAAGACTCAACTACAGAAAACACTCTTAATTTTTTTTTTCATCTCCTCAGACAGAATCTTGGATATGAAATGCAATATAACCATCACAGAACATGTTAGACAAGGAAAGCTCTCCAAGGAGACAGTGAAAGATGAGAACAGGCTTCTTCCTTTTCCTACAGCTCAATATTCAACGTCACTGTACTTCACAGTGCTTTAACCAAAACCTCAGTAAAAGCTAAAAGCCTCACAAATCCTAAAAACAGCACACACAAAGGAAGCCCAAAAGTACCAAGCACTGCACCTTCCACTCAAACTTAAGATTCTATCTTCCTTTCTATTTCCATTACTCACTCTCCTTGAAGGCTGCAACCAGAGTTGCAGTGAACACTGAGCTCTCCCTTCTCCATCAAATTACAATTTTAAAAGTCTTTTTCTTCACGTTAATGCAGAATCAGGAATCTAATTTTACTTCCATCATCTCACAGCTGAGGATCCTGTTTACCAAAATATCTTTCTCATACGCACATTGCAGTATTTTTGGATGCACTTTATTTTTCAGCATATCATATCAATGTCATTAAAACGTCAGAATTTGGATGCTGTGGTTATATTTGACTTCTATTGTGGACAAATAAGAGGCTTTCATGTGTTTGACAGTACTTAGTAAAATGACTCATGCTGCTCCATTTGAAGTAAAGCATTAGGAATGGAAAGCACAGTAAATGAATGGAGATGGACTTGTCAGCATTTGCTAGGAAAGAATTTTCAGGAGGGTAACAGAAGAATGGCAGCAAACAAAGGCTGCCAAGCTAACCTGTTAGTGGATCCGTTGTAGCAGTAGTTTGGAAGGAAATCATAATTGAGTTCCCAAAAGACATGAAGAGTGATTCTTCCATAAGGGGCTGACACATTGTGATTGGCTTCTCTGAACATGGCATCAAAGCTGTCCAAGGTCATATATCTACTCAGAAGCTTGTGAGTCATTTTGTTTATTTCTATCAAGCCATCCAGCTCCTACAATAAACAAGAGGAAAGCAAGTGAGCAGTGCATTTAAAAGAAGTGGAGGAACTCAAAAAAGTAAATAAACTACCTTGACAGAATAGAAGACAAGAAGGAAGTAAAAACAAACAACTCTCTCCTAGTCCTCTCTTCAATTAGAGCTGGGGGGAAAAAGAGTGCTCTTGGGATTGTTTTGAAACTACCTCCCACCAAAATGCTCTTGAGACTTTAACGGTATTCATTAAAGTTAATCTAAATTGCAGTTAAGCCTCCAGCATGGATCTGTACCAACTCTTCTTCCACTAAGCAAAAGCTGAAAGGCCAACATTTAAATGAGGTCACCCATAGGGCACAAAGCATCTTCTGCATTTCTTACTATACAAGCTGTCACAAAGTAATTTGCATCAAACTACAAGTCATCTTCCCATACAGAGCTATCAGATTTAACTGATCCATGTTTCAAAAGCTTTTCAAACATTTGAGAAATGGTCACTTTAAGGAAAGAACGACTATGTTTGTTAATACACTATTGAGCCCTGTCTGAGGTAAAAAAAACAAACAAAAAAAATCTTAACTACCTTAATTTAATTAGCTTAAAAAACAGCTATTAGTATCAGTTTCTTCCTGAGAAAACCAAACAGTTTTCAGCTGTTTCAGAGAACATTTTACATAAAATAAAGGAGGAAAAAAAAAAAAAAAAGGAGCACAGTGGAGGGATATGATCTTAACATTACAGATGTCTAATTAAAAAAATGGAGTGAGAACCTGTGACTTACACATATTATTGACAGTTTCTCTCCATCTAGCCACTAAGAAAATCCTGCACACAGCAGAAGAACATACTTTTCAATAATTCACAGGTTACAACTCCAAGCACTGAGAAGTTGAGAGGCTACACAGACTCTATATATCTGATTTATCTTCAGTAAAGAGAGAAACCAAATCAAGGCAGTTAACGACATGACAAAACTTTACCAGTAAAAAACGTTTTATGGAAAGACATAAAATTTCTTACATAACTTCAAATTTATTTTTCTTTCCAGCAGAACTGAATGGGTTTGATTTTTTTCTTATTGACTGAATATTTACTTGTTACATTCATGCCATCTGGAAATAAAATTTGGTATTTCAGCATTTTAATCAGGAAGCTAACTCAAAGACACCTCAATAATGCACAGATGCTCCTTTTCCATGAGCAAAGTCAGATCTTGTTCCTCCACAAAAATATTATTTTTGTCATGCTATGAACCCAAGCTGTTTGGGTAAATAAAGTAATTTTGATTCTAACAGGCACAAGGCAATTTATCTTTAAACAGGGAGAAAAGTGAGTATTTACAAAAATTTAAATCACAAGAACGTTCATTTTCCTTGTTTTTTCATGGCTCATGTGCCTTCTCTACAAGTAATGTTTAAGCCTTATTTCCAAGGCCCTCACAGTTGCAGCAGGTATATGTCTTTTCTAGGCCAAGGGAAAACAAGATTCTCATCTTCAACAGGACTGGGATTTGCATTGCCCCACGTATGGCAGTATACACCACAGTATTTTGTGAGGTCAGGCCAAAGAACTCTTTGAACAGAGATGCAAGTTAGAGCACAGGAAGTAAAATGTCATAGCACATCAGAATTAATGAAGGCCACAATACAGTACAATGGCAACAGTGGATTTGCCTGTATAATTTACGAGGTAGCTGGAGGTGACAAGAAAAATGCATTTTGCAAGACTCAGCTGCTTCTCTAGTAAGAGTTTTTGACAATTCTTAGTAAGCCAAACAAATTTCAACCTCAGCATTGAATGATTTCACATTTAATTAAAACAAAACACCAGAGGAAAAAGTTCTGTTATTTCTCTAATAAGACTGCTTAAATTATTTCATATATATAATATGTCATATAATCATATAATGGTCTGGGTTGGAAGGGACCTCCAATGGTCATCTAGTTCAATCTCCTCTACAGTAATTAGGCACATCCTCAACTAGATGAGGTTGCTCAGAGCCCTGTTGAGCCTCACTTTGAATATCTCCAGGGACAGGACACCAACCACCTCCCCAGGCAACCTGTTCCAGTGTTTCACTACCTTCGTGGTAAAGAACCTATTCCTAATGTCCAATCTAAATCTGCTCTTTTCTAGTTTGAAGTCACTTTCCCTTGTCCTATCACTACAGGCCTTTGTGAACAGTGTCTCTCCATCCTTCTTGTAGGCCCCCTTAAGATACTAAAAGGCCACTATTAGGTCTCTCCAGAGCCTCCTCTTCCCCAGGCTCAACAACCCCAGTTTCCCCAGCCTGTCTTTGTAGCAGAGGTACTCCAACACCCGACCATCTTTGTGGCCCTCCTCTGGAGCCACTCCATCAGATCAGTTTCCTTCCTATATTGAGGGCTCCAGATCCAAACACAGTAGTCAAGGTTACGTGGTTAAACCTCAGCCAGAAATTAAGTAAGATTTAGCATAAAGCAAGTTTCTATGTTGAATCATTTCATCTCTTTTCCTTTTAGAAGTGACTGTACAACTAGCAAAGTTGGAGAAAAGTTTTTGCATATGCTGTTAAAACATAAATACAGATTTACAAGGGAAAAAAGGAAAAAAAAAGTCAGATAAAAGAAATAAAAGGCAAATTAAAGCAAAACTAAACTAGTACTCAGACCCCAACTACAGTATTAGTGCTGCAGAACAACTGCAACACAACACTCACCACAATGGAAGTCAAATCCTCACTTTCAAATCGACCGATTGCCAGTTCCATTGACCTGTACATGGCTGCTGAAATTCGCTGAGTGATGAGTCGGTTCAGGTCTATTGACCTACCAAGAAGCTAAAAAAACAGCAGTACTGTGAAGTTTTGAACTAGTCATATTAGGAGACAAACTGTACAACTGAGGTTAAGAGACTCTCCGTTTCAAATAGAAACGAAGCAGGTGGACAAAATTTATACATTCATGAACAGATTAAGTATTATAATTTACATCCCAATTCTCACAAGAAGTAGTAAAATCACATACTGCATTTACATCCAAGTATTTGTATCAGTATTTCATGCGTCCACAGTGTGCCAACAACATATTGAAAACTTGTGAAAGATATTAATAGGAAGAAAATACTATCACACGTGACATTTCTCTTTGGCTTGTGTTTGCTTAATGGCAACAGACAGACATTTGCAGTAAAACAGGATCTTTTACATTTTTTTCTCTTCATTTACTCCTTCATGCAACAGAAGATGACGATCTCAAGTGTCAGTAATGCCACTTACATGACAAAACATAAAACACAGGAAGAGTTTTATAGACCTACATAAATCAATACCATTTCATGGAATCATAGAATCAACTAGGTTGGAAGAGACCTCCAGGATCATCCAGTCCAACCTATCACCCAGTCCTAACCAATCAACTAGACTATGGAACTAAGGGACTCATCCAGTCTTTTCTTGAACACTTCCAGGAACAGCAACTCCACCACCTCCCTGGGCAGCCCATTCCAATGGCAAATCATTCTCTCTGAGAAGAACTTCCTCCCAACATCCAGCCTGTATCTCCCCTGGCACAACTTGAGACTGTATCCCCTTGTTCTGTTGCTGCTTGCCTGGGAGAAGAGACCGACCCCAGCTGGCTACAACCTCCCTTCAGGGAGTTGTAAACAGCAGTGAGGTCAGCCCTGAGCCTCCTCTTCTCCAGGCTAAACAACCCCAGCTCCCTCGCCTCTCCTGATAGGGTTTGTGTTCCAGGGCTTTCACCAGCTTCATCACCCTTCTCTGGACACGTTCCAGTATCTCAACATCTCTCTTGAACTGAAGAGCCCAGAACTAGAGAGAGTACTCAAGGTGCGGGTAAGAAGTGCCAAGCAACTTGAATACAACAGAGTGAGTTAACTCACTTGGACATGTCTCTGTTTCAGCAGTGTTTCGTAGCGGTTGGACTGTAGCAACTGAATGGTTGCTCCCTGATTCTTGCACTCTGAACGCAATCGTTTATCCAGAAGCAGACTATTAACAAAGAAAAACAACACATAAAGTACACTAGACAACAAAGCAGAGCAGAAATGCTTGAATAAAAGTTCTCTACACTAGAATAGCTACCTGCCAGCCATTGCCTTGTAGTAAGCAAATATTTGGTCTGCCAGCTTGTAGACAAATTGGTCAAAACACAGGTTTACCTTGGGAGAATGAAAAAAAGTGCATTTAGAGATACTTATTTTTTTTCAAAGGGGAGCTTATCCAAGAGCTCCACTGTTCACCAAGCATAATTAAGCATCCAAATTTCCCACTAAGAGAGAGGATGATGTTCAGTTTTCAGCATTAATGTGTATTGTTTTCCAAAGGTCTACTGGTGTCATTACAACATCTCAGCCAATCAGTTACCCACCTTCTGGTCCTCTCAGTATGTTTATTATCTCCAACCATTCCAAATCTACTATAATAGTTCCTGGCATTTAGCATTATTTTTCACATTCATGTACATATTATTTCTACCCAGTAGTTAAGATTACTTTACCTCTGCCTCAATCTCATCATAGAGGAACTGCTTCTTAAATTTAGTAAGTGCATAATGAGCACTGTCATTATAGAGGTCCAAAGAATACAGAACATACCTGAATGAAAAAGAATGATGGGGAAAAAAAGAGTTACATGTCTAGAAACAATGATTCCTTAGGATGGTGCAGACAAGATGTTGTCAGTCAATATTGTAACCTGCATGTGGTACATACACAGAGAATCTTCTCTTTGTCTCAGTTTATATAAAAAGTATTACAATTTTCCCTTTAATAAAGTCATTTGTTAGTTCAAGAAATCGTATAGGGAAGTTTTCAGCCTGACACTTGTTTTCTAGATGCAGTTTTCCACCAAAATGGAACTATGCTTTCACCACTAGACATCATATCTGACATTTCTGAAAAGCAAGTAAGGAGAGTTCACTCAGGAAACAAGATATTTGGCTGGTGCAATGATACTCATACGAAAGGTTTCAATTACTTCAAAAAGAAAACTGAGTATCTGGCAAGTGGCAAATGTTAGAGGAAACCTTTATAAAGGTTTATAATCTCAATGACTTCTTGTTAAGACAAATTAAAGCAGTAACATTACAAAACAGAATTACAATCATTAAGAATAGTCACTCAGTGGAAGAACACAAATAGGTCTTACTCCATCATTGATGCCTCTTTAGTCTCCAAAATATGGTCTGTCAGAATCCAAGGCATGGACATCTCAATGGGGAACTGGATTCTTCTGCCCATGGTCAGCTCTAAGAAGAATTCTCTGAACCACAGCTGGGACAGATCACAGCATTGCTGCAAAGTTTCTTTTGGAACAAATAAGGAAGAATTACCCTTCTTACAGAAATACATTAGGAACAATAAAACTGTGATTCTGATGATGCAATGCGAAACAAAAAAGCAGCTGTGAGTCACTAGAGCTATACAGAAGTCAAGTATGTGAACCAAATCTAAACTGTAAAGCCCATGACTTTTTCAAAGAGTTCTAAACTCCATTTTGGCCTTCAAGTTTGTGCCTTTTTACATGGAAAATCACAGAAATGGACCAGACTATCAGTTAAACAGAAAAACCACATACACCAGTATGGGGGCTCAGAAAGCTGTATGCTGAACTTGGGAAGCAGCAAGTGAAGGAGACAAACTGTACCATATCCACTTGTACCATCTGTTTGACTGGAGGACCAAATCACTCCACATGTTCTGTTGAGGAGGTAGGCAGGAAATGACAGACTCATGAAGGAGGACTTAAAACAAAACATTTCTAAGGCCACTGTCAAGGGCATGGAGATGTGCTCCCTATCTCCCCAGAAAATACTCAGCAAAAGCCTTCTTTTGCAGAAAGCTTGATAACCAAAACAGGAATGAACGTTTTACATTAAAATCTTCTGAACACCATTTGAACTTCTGTTCCCCAGTAGCACTCTGACCGACATTAACAGGCTCCCCCTTCTCTGAGGGTGATGGAGTCAGGTAGCAAAACAAAAAATGAAAGACAACACAGCATGGTGATGACAAGGACTAGATACATTCAATGTCAGTAGGTGAATTCTTTAGGACAGCATGTTTCCGATTACAATTAACTGAGTACTAAGAGTAGTGAAATGACATCAGATTTATCACAACAGAGAACCTGTTTCCTCTGTACTCAAAACAAAACCAGACAAAAGAATCTCAAAAAACTGAAAACACAAAAACTATTTCCTTTTTTAAAATTTCAGTGTGTATGAGCTTATCTGTCCCTTGTTTATATAAATACATACATTAAAAAATAAAGAGAAAGGGAAGGTACCAGTATGAAATTGTACACATTTTAAATAGATGTATAACAAGGCAAAATAAAAACCCCACCACAACACCAAATATCACATCTCAAGTTTGGACAGACCAAGACTTTTGATAAATCAATCAATCAAAGTTAAGTTGGCTTTGGCAATCGGAAACATTCTCCAGGTCGTGTTAGAGGTGTTAGGACATGCTAAGCTGGACACTGATCAGCTACATATCTTACCACTGAAATTTATCAAATGAGTGTAGAAGAAAGACTCGCGATGGAATTTTTCTATGTCCAATATGGTGGGCCCCTCAAGGCTACTTCTCAAGGTTTTCTTGGAACCACTTTTGTCAGCAATGAGGGACTCTAACATAGTTCTCACCATGTAAAGCTGTATCATTAGAGGAAACAATTGTGGTGGAAAGGGGGGGAAAAAAGGAAAATACACACGGCACATTAGTTGAGCAACACTGAGAATTACTATCAGTAAGAGACTGCTCCACTTCACATTGAGAATTGGTACTGTGTGGGTAAAAGCCTTTCAGGCAAGAGGAACAGATGCAACACTAGCCTACACACCAGCACAAATGCCTACCCATGCCAAAGGGACCTCCACTGACACTTAGCAGCAGACCATTTGCAGTGGAACAGTTCACATCACCACAAAAAGTAAAAGTAATAAGTAGTATCTTACCACCAAAGCTTAAAAGAGGCGGATAGATGTAGGACTGCCTCAGAAACTTGTGTGTCACATGCAATAGCTTTTCCAGTCCCAGAGACTTGAGCTGCTTCAGCAGCTCAGCAGAGTTTAAGGACTCTGTCATAGTGCGAACCATGTAGAGCTAAAAACCAACAGACAGGGGCAGGCAGGGGAGAGAGAATCCGTTAATAAAAACACATGGGTAAATAAGGAAAGGGAAACAGAAGCAGAGAAAACGTGTTAGTTTGTTAAAAACAAGAAACAGCAGCATGGTAAGCATGCAGAGAAAGACATAGAGAAAGGATTCTTCGTTCAGAATAATCACTGCAATATGGTGCTCCCTGAAGCTCTAAGTTCCCATTTAATTGAAAGGATGGTCAGGGAGCCGTTACCTGCTTAAATGATTTCACACAGATTTTCAAGTATTACCAATTCATACATAACCATTTCAGAACTCCATGAAAGTGAGATAAATCTGTCTAAAATCAATATATATGACCTCCCTTCCTCCTGCCAGGCAAGACAGTTAAGTGTGCCAGTCCAAGAGCAGAAAAAACAGACAGAAACAGGTACTCCGAACAGCCTGTTGCAGCCAGTGAAACAAAGCCCTTAAACATACCAAGCAAAGGCAAATTATGCTGGTGGTGACATTTAAAACTGCCCTCCACAAGAACGTTTATACAAAACAAACACTGAACAATTTTCTTTCCAATTCCCAAAACAAAGTCTTCATTCAATACATCTTATCACAATTTAGGTGCAACCTTTTATTACACAAGATTATTATCCACACATGCCCTCTTCCCCATAGATTTTATGTATTAAAAGAGTGTCTTTACAAGACACAGTTGCCTTCAACTTTTCACCCAAATTGCTCAGTACCTCTTTTTCTTAGATGAGCAATGAATATCAAACCATACACTCTCCAACCAAATCCATAGAGAAAAAAAATATAATTATATAGAGGCAAGAAGAATAAGCATCTAGGTAGAGGATTTTAATGACTACCACAAAAAGCATACTTGAAATACCACTTGTTTCAAAGGCAGCAGCAGATCAAATAGATTTTAGGGAGTATTCTTATCATTCATTACCAAACAGTAACAAAGCTGTTAACAGAAGTCAAGTAGTCTCCCATATTCTACAGGCATTCATTTCTGTTTTTAAGGGATCATGAAACTACATAGGTATCTATTGATTAATGAGATTTAAAAGAACAGTCCACCAGCCATATGAGAGATGGCAGTCAGTTAAGAAGTAATCCAAATAGTTAAAAAATATTATTTGAAAAAAAAATTAGGAGCTCAGTATGAAAATATTTCTTCCCACAAAGTCAAATTCAAGACACTGAACACTTAGAAAAAATTACACATCAGTGTAGAAAGTGACAGCAACCCAGGCATGATTTTTGTTAAGTATAAATAATTCTGGAAAGCCAAATCTAATCAAAAGTAGACTTTTAGCATTAAAGAAAAAACAAAAACAAAACCCACAATTTTTAATTATTTCAGGCCAGAGAGATCACATTTAATGTAATAATTGTTGACAGATATCAGAACCACCAGATGGGAAAATACCTGAGTGCTGGAAGGTCCCACTGCACGCCTTGGTACTTTGATGTCAAACCCACTTTTTGGGTCCTTTTCTCCCCTTAGAGCTGGGTCATTGAATGGCTCATGACCTGCTTCCCAGTCACAGACTGTCTTTCTGATGGCCTGCAAAACACTGAACAGAATTCACGCTACTTCAGACCAGTGCACATTGAAGTGCACCAACAAGAACATTTGACTTTTTAAGTGCTCCTCCAGTGACAAAGAAATTTGTAACAGCACTTGTGAGCTCAAAGTAACTCAGAAAACAACAACAACAAAAAATGTATCAACAACTTCAAGAATGTCACATCCATGAAACAACTGCTTCACATTGTGTACCAGAAAGAACAGTCCAGAGCCCTTCTCCTCTGTCAGAATTAAGCTCACTGGTTAACCAGAGACAAAAGTCACTTGTCATGTATTCACCTCTAGGATCCTTGACAAACACAAGCCATTTTGTTCTCCTAAACCACAAAGTATAGATTTCAATCAAACCAAATTAGATTACTAACCAAATTGAAGAGAGTAAGTTCTGTCTTGAAAGAAGCAGAATTCTTGCTTACAGTAGAGCTCCAGCATTCAACTGGGATTTATACAAACAGCCTCATAATCCTAACTCCAAATAATAACTTGGACTTTGGATACTTGTCAGAAATACATACAGCTATATCCTGTGGTGTGCTGAATGATCAAGCAAATGTCTCCTCTCAAATCTTGAGCCGGTATGAAAGTAATACTTGACTTTACGAAAGTGCCTTCAAGCCCTTTTGGGCAGTTTGCTTTGTCCAGGAGGGAATTTGGATTTCTGTATTATTTCTAACTTGTATATAATTGTAAATACTTGTATATATTGTGTATATATGTTTATATATTTTGTCATGTTATAAATATAGATTCATCTTACTTCCAAACCATCCCAGTTTCTGAGAAATTTCAAATAGTAGGGAGGGAAATTCTCTAATCCATCACAGGACTACAAACCTAGAGGCGGAATGTAACAGCTGTGCAATTCTGCAATAAAATCAGTAAGATCTGGGGGAAAGAATCTAGGAGAAGATGAAAACAGGAATGCTACCTCTGAATGACATTTTTCTTCTTCTTAATAGCTTGTCTTAATGGTTCTCTAAGTGTGACCTGGGCAAAGTCCTGAAGAGCTGCATAAATAGTATGGCGAATCGCATGATTGAAAACACTTTCCATCCTTCCCATCAGCACCTGAAGACCTTTGATCATGGCAATCACCTAAAAAAAATTAAAACAGTATTTATTTTTTGGTACAATTGTTCAAAAAGTCTTCTTTCAAATACAGAAAACGTGAATGAGGAAACTAACAGGTTCCAAAAGAAAAAGGATGGGTTTCCTGCCCTACTCCCGAGTAGTCAATGGAGAAAAAGAGATTCTTTCAGAGCCAATGTAGCACATGTTCTCTTTTTGCACTTAGTATAGAAAATGCTTATAGAGAATGTACTCCTATGTATAGAATTCATCTTTGGAACAATTCATGTCTTAACTAAAAAAAATAATTGTCTTACCTCAACCAAAGCAAACTTCTCCTCACTGGTATAATTGTATCTTGTTGCTCTTTCATACTCTTCTGCATTGTCAGGACAATCTTTATTAGAATATTTGTCAGTTGGGTGTACCAGCTTCCATGAATACTGCAGTTCACATAGCAGAATAAGGAGATAAAGATGGAAGGGAAAAAAAAAAAGGGCTGAGAAACACAAAACATATCTGAGCACAAATAATATGTTTAAAGAAGTACTACAGTGCTTTCAGTAATGCCTTAAAAATAATATTTGATGCCATTCCCAAATCCTGCATGAATTCTGAAGCTACTGTCTAGTGGAAATGCCGAACAAGAATTTGCCTAACAATTTCTCTTGAAAGCCAGCAATCCTGTTCTATCTCAAAAAATGCAATAGCAGGTAATGCATTCTAAGTTATTTTTCACTGAGCTGATACTATCATACATGAAAGTTTCTCCTCCACTTTCCACTCTGAGCACAAGAAAGAGAGAAAGACCTCAGAGCATAGCCAAAAAAATCCCTATTGTGAAACTGCCTAGCTTGCCATAGAACAGGAAGGCAAGCTGATCTACCACACCCTGGGACTGAGGTCATTCACAACCAGCAGGCATTTGTGTTAGAAGAAGACCCATGAAGCTGGGCTGCCAAAATGCTGGAGGGGACAGTCTTGTGAAGATATAAGATAGCCTTGTTTTGGCTACAATTGACATTGTACATGGCTCAAATAACATAAATACCCAACTTCAGTGTACCTATTGAGGGCCAGGGTGCCTCAAAAGAACTTTTGCCTAATTAACTGCAATTTTGATACGCCTCAATATGTTAATGAGGAAAAGAAGTATGTGCTAAACACATATGACTATGTTACTCAACATTCTTTTCACATCATGCTAAACGTCACCTAGAATGCAGGGACAATATGGGCTGGGGTATAAAATCTGTAAGACAGAGCCATCTCTAGGCGTGCACTGCCCATGACATCAGGAGAGTGCACAATCTACTGACATGGTATCAAGGGTCAATGTAAGGGCAGTGGCACATGGACCAGCATAAGCAGCACTACCAGCTGCAGCAGGAGCTGAGACACGGGGAGAAGACAGAGACAAGACCCAAGAGCATTTTGCAGTCAGTGCATTCATGACAGGCAATCCCAAATCTGTTGCATCCACTGCTTTGAACAGTTTTAACTTTGAGCTATGTCAGAGTAAGTCCTTAGCAAGGCACTAAAAAGCAGAAGCAAAAGTTAATTTTGCCAAACAGCTCCAGCAAGAGTGATGGGCTCTGAGATTGGGGTCTTTTATCTTAACATGATGATCCATCACAATCATACACACCAATAAAAAAAAAAGTTTCCAACCTGGCCAACTAACCACAATCAGAATTGAAATGACAGCTGGAAAACCACACAGGTTTGTTTCTTTTTTTTTTTTTTTTTGACTGGGAGAAGGGGTATGTTTGCTAGGCTTAAAGGTGCAGAAAAATAGCTGTATTATCTGTGACAATGTCATCTGCACAGTATGCACTTCTCTTAAATACTTTCTTTTCAGTTACTGCAAACACAGCTAAAAACGCTTCTGAACAGCGCCAGGCTGATCTAATATGCATTAGGGTACATCAAGTGAAATATCATAGTCACAGTGAAATACAATTTTCTCACAGTTTGAGTTCAGTGAACAGTACAATCTGGTTGATACTATCTTTGCGTAAGCGTTAGATTGCAGAACAACGTGAATTTGCCTCAAAAAATAATATTAGCACAAATATAGCCATTGCAAAGAACAGCATTGCACCCTGCAACCTAAGTGCTACAAAGAAGGCACTGGGGAAATTATTGAATGAAGATAAAGTATTTGGGGAGTATTAAGTTGGCAGGGTTAAGCTGGACATCAAATGAATGCTGAAACATTTACCTGAACACAATGCATGCAACAAGGTTCATGGATATTAAATGCAGAAGACAGGTAAATAAATTAAGATACTCTAGATCAGAATAAATTCTCAGTAGAAGTACAGAGAGAAGCTGAACATGAACTTACATAAGAAGGGCTTAAGGGAATCCATAAAAATCAGAAAAGATAAAAGAAAGCAGTGATAATAAGCAAAGAAAAGTACAGTGGCCCTTAGGGAAAAAAAAATTGTGGAACTGGGAGAATAAAAGCAGAGCTAAAAAATGAGAGATTTGCTACAGAGATGTAATAAAATAGGAAGAGAGCCCGAATGAAGCATTTTGCAATGACAGAAATAATGGGAGCAAGTATGGAAGCTGCAGAGGCCAGAAATAGATTACAGCAACCCCTCTTAAGAAAAGAGTAAGATTTTTACCATAAAAATATACTCTTGATTTAAATAAGAACAGGATAATAGAAGAAAAAAGATGACTCATCTAGAGGAAGTTAAAAATACAGAAGAGAAACACAAATAGGTCTCTAGCCATGTGCACTGGATTTATGTTCCCTCAAACATGAGAGGTAGAGGAGGAGCAAGTCTGGCTTTTCATACACTATCTCATTTGTTTCAACCCTCTCTAGAGCACGCTTTGGCACAAGTAAGACACACAGCTTTTATCTAAGTGTCTGCAGTGTAAAAAGGACTTCTGCACTCTCTTCTTCAATGTCAGCCTTAAGCAGTTAGCTGTTTGAATAAACAGACACTTTTCTAACTGGCACAGATTTTTAAAGTAAATTTGAAATACAGAGAAACAGCTCTGCAGGTTATTTACCCTTCCTCATCCTCTTCCAAAATTTTTCTTTCTCCAAATTTACTTTCCTTTTGACTACAAGCCTAATCTAAAGGTAACGAGAGCCTTCCATCCCTTCTTGTAGTTTTGGTTACATCCTTCAGTTTACCAAGCAGTGATGTCTCAACATAGCAAGTTGAAGTGGTTCTATCACTTCCTGTGAAGTATGAAGTATGCCTGTTGGTATGAATATTTCTAATAGAATAGATTTTTAAACAACATTCAGAGGAAAAATAATGCCATTTTTGTGTAAAAAAAACATATTTCAATAGCAACATAAAAATATCTTGACAAGGCTCACAAGTTGAAAGTACTGTGTGTGACTGTACATGCTACTGGATCTTCAAAGAAGCCTTCATGTGCTTTCCTCCAAGAATGTGGTTTGGAGCAGAAGGAGAAAATGAGCAAATGAAGAAGAAAGAGGGGACTCAGGAGAACAAAATACAACATATATTCCATTTCATTAAAGCAAAGCCTGTCCAATCTCACCAAGCCACCTCTTTTTCATCTAGTTTTATTCCCAGATAACATACCACTTCCATGACATGTGCGCTCCACTGGGAAAGAAGCTGCAGGCCTTGGAGAGAGAGATCAAAGAGCTTCCGATACTCTGCATCTGTTTTTTGAGCTTCCTGTCGACCAGATCCAGTCACCACCTAGAACATGATTAAATAACATACAGCCCCACCAAATCCACATCAGAACACTGTGTCCAGCATCCACAGACTAATTACTACATAATTTATATTAAACATTAAAACAGCATAATATACCAAGACCTGCATTAATATCAGCTTTTTCTTTTAGAGACTTATGTAGTTAAACATCATAGATTTTCATTAAGTAATAGAAACCACTGACATCCCTAATCAATAAAATATTGCTGCAGATTAATTCAATAAATTAATTAGGTATGTTATAGTATGCTATACATTCTATATATGCATACATGTGTGTATACACATGAATCCCCCCTTTTTTTTCCCTTTTTGTATTTGTTAAACTCCTGTGAGCACCCATCTGGAGTAAGGGCTAAGCAACCTATTCCAAAAGAGGAATGTCAAAGGTTCTAGAACTCACCTCCTTGATAGACAGGTAGATGTAAGTAGAGGAATACTACAATTGGTATGATGCATCATAATTACTTTAAATGTAATAGTGTAGTTTCCATGCAGACACTGCTTAATAGCCTGCAGCCAGCTTTACATGATTCAGATGATCAAGCTTTGTCATTTACCTAGCCTGAGGTTTACCTGCTCATCAGATACGTAACAAAACTGTTTGTCAGTGACGTGAAATCAGTATGAATAGCTCTAAACCCACACACCTCACTGTTGCTGTAACGAGCCAGCTCTGATATGAATCGCATATGGTCTTCTCTGATTTGGATCATCTGCTCACATATATTGTATTGTGGACTGCTGCTGGAAGATGTGCATGTCCATCTGTTTCAGACAAAAAAAAAAAGAAAAACAAAAAAATACAACACCTAAATCACTTTAGGTAATAAACAGCGAAACTGACACTGCAAAGAACGAACCACAGTGCACTGCTTTAAAAAACATAAAATAAAAATCTTCCTTTTTTTTTTCATTTCAGGCCTTTCCTTCACACTTCTCCCTCTGGCCCTGCAGCACAATCCATTATTGGCAGATTGCCCTTCTGATGGATTGTTCAAACAGCACTTCTTCCAAGTATTAAAAACTTGACTTTTTTTTCTTTTCTGTATTTTTTTAAAATGCTGCTGCTGTGAAATGCAAACTGGGATCTCTTTTCAGCAGCTTACACTTGGGTACATGAAAGAGAAATATTGAAAGGCAGGGCAGAAGTATAAGTACAGGTTGTAAAATACATCCAGTACTTTCAGATTGTTTCATTACTCTTTTCCAGCTATGAAGAGCCTACACTATGCTCCCAACCATGGGAAAAAAATTAAAAAGCATCATTAAATACTAGCAACATGTTATCAAGAGGAACACAAAAGACATGCTACCAAGAACATCACATTAGATAGTCTCATATTTTTAGTAGCTCAGTAGGCCCACTGCAGTGTGTGTTCTCTTAGCAATTACATGCAGGTTATGTTTTTTTTTTCTGCAAGAATTAAGATGCAAAGCACTGCATTCTAAATTCATGTAACTGCATGGAGTGAAGGTCTCGGTGGAGCATGGAGATGTTCACTAAAACAAAACAATAATTGTAACCCGTGGAACCATTCATGTAAACACTGGCTGCATTTTCCAGTTGCTGTGCTGCACATCTAGCCAAAAATAAAAAAAGAGAGAGAGGGAACAAGCTAAGCTGCTGCTCCATATACAATATACACATGCCTGTTTACCCATGCATTACTGTTGCTCACCTTGCTTAGTAAAATCCATCATTTCTTTTAAAGAAAGTTTCATATTTAAAGGAAAAAATGAAAATTAAATTAGTGTAAGTTAAAAATTATTTCCTCCAACCCATGTGGTAAGAAAACAGATGCAAGAATGAGCGCAGCAGCATATAAAGGTCTTAAAACAACCAGTTTCTTTAGTTGCATTTATTGCATGAGGTACATTAACAATAAAATAGCCACACCAAAAAGTAGACCAAAGTGAAAATATTAATTACCACAGACTAATGGGTCATTATGAAAATGCACTTCAGGTGTCTGACTTTGCTCAGTCCAGACACTCCCCCTTTTGTTTCCTTCTCCCTCTTACCTGGATTTATTTTCCTCATAGTGGGCACTGGTCTTAATGTATCTTGCAAGTTCAATCTGCATATCACCAAACAGTGGGACAACTTGCAACTGCTGTACATAGGGAATAATCAGATTAAATTATTAAACACAAATCCTGGTGAAAGGAAGCTATAATTTATCCATATGAATGTCCAAAGCAATCCTTATTCTACTCAATTGTATCTAAAACAGAACATGTCTTTTAACTCACCTTAAAGAACTTGTCTATCTTGGCTAAATTTATCCTTTTCTTTGCATCCAGCTTGTAGATGTTACTGACGCTTCCATCCATCAAGTACAATCCAAAACCCATAACCTGAAATGGAAAAAACCCTCAAACCTCTTTCGAAACAATTTAAGATAAAAGCCTGCTGCAGTAAGATCATTCTTCTTATCATGACAAAAATACTTTAAAGCAGTCTTGAAACACCCACTCTCAAACAGAAGATATTTTCAAATACAAATTTCTGTAACATTCTTTTATTATATATATATTAGTAATTTTTACATTAACATTAGTCTTAAAAGATTCTAGCTGTGTCAAGGGTTTAGCATACCACAAAATCTCACTGAAATGCAAGCCTGTTTTTAGACAGCTTTTTCTTTCACTTCCATTTTATTAAAATTCTGTATGTGCAAGCTTAATTGCAACAAAATCTTAGACCTAACATCTCTGAGCTGTTGCTTTTTATATCTTTCAGTACATCTCTGAATTATACACTCAAGAGCTCAGAAGCATCTAAAAAAAATAATCTAATTACATTTTGTCCAAGTTACTAATTAAGTTATAATTCAGTATTTAGAACAGCAAGAGATGAGTACCAGCAGCTTAACGTGTTCTAAGCATGCATTTACCAAACACAAGGCCCAAATTTGAAAGGCATGCTGCACATCCCTCTAAGCAGAATGCAAACGTTCTGTATTTCACATATTTTTTCATTCAGACTACAAGGACTACAAAAGTATTGTGAGGTTATGCAAAGAGAATATTAGAAGAACTTAATCTGGCTACTGCCGTAAGAGATGATTTAAAATGTTTCCATAAATAACACAACAAAAGCAGGACTAAGGCAAATCTCCATCCTCTATTGGATGAGGTGGGAAGCAGGGACAAGGCCAAGGTACTCAATGCCTTCTTTGCCTCAGCATTTAATATTAATACCAGCTGTTCTCCAAGCTTCCAGCCCCTTGTGCTGGATGACAGGGAACAGAATGAAGGCCCCATAATGCAAAAAAAGTAATGATCAGTGACCTACTACACCACTTAGAAGCACACAAATCTATACAGTCTGATAGGATTCACCCAAGGGTACTGAGGGAGCTGGCAGAAGTGCTCATCAAACCACTTTCCATCGTTTACTGGCAGTCCTGGCTAACTGGGAAGGTTCTAGCTGACTGAAGGTTGGCAAATGTGACACCCACACACAAGAAAGGCTGGAAGGAGGATCCAGGGAACTGTCAGCCTGACCTCAGTGCCAGAAAACATCATGGAGCAGATCATCTTGAGTGCCTTCACACAGCACATACAGGACAACCAGGCAGTCAGGCCTAGTCAATACAGGTTTATAAAGGGCAGGTCCTGCTTGATGAACTTGATCTCATTCAACAACAAGGTATTGTAATGGGTGAGGGAAAGGCTGTGGATGTTGCCTACCTAGACTTGAGTAAAGCTTCTAACACTGTCTCCTGCAGCATTCTTCTGGAAAAACTGGCTGCTGATAGCTTGGATGGGCATACACCTCACTAGATGAAGAACTGTCTGGATGGCTGGGCCCAAAGTGTTGTGGATAGAGTGAAATCCATCTGGCAACCAGCCACAAGCACCGTTCTTCAACATCCAATACTGGGGCCTGTTCTCTCAAATATCTTTATCAATGATCTGGATTAGAGGCTTGAGGCTCCCTTTCTAAGTTTGCAGATGACACTAAACTTGGTAGCAGTATGAATCTGTTTGAGGGTAAAAAGGCTCTGCAGAGGGATCTGGACAGACTGGGTTGATACGCAGAGGCCAGTGGCATGAGGTTCAACAAGGCAGAATGCTGGGTCCTGCACTTCAGTCACACCAACCCCACGCAACACTACAGGCCTGGGGAAGAGTGGCTGGAAAGTTGCCTGGCAACCTGGGGGTGATGGTCTGCATTCAACTGAACATGAGGCAGCAGTGTGCTTAGCTGGCCAAGGCAGCCAATAGCATTCTGGCCTCCATCAGAAATAGAGTGACCAGCAAGACTAGAGAGGTGATTATCCCACTGTACTCAGCACCCTGAGTACTATGTCCAGTTTTGAGCTCCTCACTACAAGGAAACCATTGAGGTGCTAGAATGCATCCAAAGAAACAAAGTTGGTGAGGGCTCTAGAGCACAAGTTTTGAGGAGTGGCTGAGGGAACTGACATTGTTTAGACTGGAGAAAAGGAAGCTCAGGGAATCAGTTGCAGCAAGGTTGGGGGGGTTG
This sequence comes from Pogoniulus pusillus, assembly GCF_015220805.1. Taxonomy (NCBI): domain Eukaryota; kingdom Metazoa; phylum Chordata; class Aves; order Piciformes; family Lybiidae; genus Pogoniulus; species Pogoniulus pusillus. Next base: position 22,617,682 of record NC_087268.1, on the reverse strand, counting down.
GTCTCTCACAGAACCATCACATAACTGTAGAATGACTTAGGTTCAAAGGTCACCTACTCCAACCTCCCCATCATGGGCAGGGACACCTCTCAACTAGACTCAGCTACTCAAGGTCTCATCCAGCCTGGTTTTGAATACTCCCACGGAGGAAGCAAGTGACAGAACAAGAGGAAAAGGCCTGAAGTTGTGCCAGGGGGGGTTGGGTTGGATATTAGGAAAAGTGAAAGGGTCATGAGAGACTGAAACAGGCTACCCAGGGAAGTGGTGGCATCACCACCTCGGAGATATTTAAAAGTCCTATAGATGTGGTGCTGTGGACATGGTTTAGTAATGACAACAGTGCTGGCTTAGCAGCTGGACCTTATGATCTGAAAGGTCCCTTCCAATCAAAATTATTCTATGATTCTACAATGGTTCACTTTGGTCCTCACAGACCTTTTCAGAATGTAAATGCTGAAGGGACTCAAAATATCTGTCATGAGGCAAATATTCAATTCTTACTCTATACATTTTTCTCTACTGCAAGACATGTGGCTGATAATATCAAAACCACACTTCATGTTGCACAGCCCACTCTAATTGCATGTACATATTCCAGCTAATAATTTACTAATCCTAATTTTAAGCTGCTTCTTCACTGAAGTCTGATAGACCAAAACTGCTTTGATATGTCCAAGCACCTTTTATATGAACTTGCTGCATATCTAAAACCAGACCATAGTAGTTCCTTTCTGTTGTCATTATGCTTCATAGAAACACAATTCCATGAAACTGGTTTCCTAGCAAGAACACAGTTCAACTGATTCAACCTGGATTTATGAGTAACAAAAATGGATAGGTTTATCATGTAATACAATAAAAAGACAATAGAGAAGAGGGGAAAAAAAAAAAAACAAACCAAGAACACCTCCCCACATATCACAAACAATAAAAGCCCCCAAAACCAATAATTCAAATATCTGTATCCCATCTCAGGCATTCTTTAACTTTGTACCAAAACCAGACCTACTTTCAAAAGCATATGTTTCTCACTGGGTGTTAGATACATTTTGTTTTCATAGTAGTCCACACACAAATTTACAATATCTGCAAGCAGCTCTTCATAGCCAACAATCACCTCCAGCTGCTGCTGTAAAGACTGGGGGGAAAAAATAAATATATTAGTCCACTAGTTAAAATCCCTAGGGAACTACAGTTACTATCAAACTGGAAGAGTATTTAATTTAAGAGTTTTGCAAAGCATTAAGTACTTTGCAAAGTGACAATTAAAGCTTACTTGTGTTATCTTGTTGTGGTTGGCAAGGAACATGGAGAGGTTCTGGGATTCCTGAATGGACTGAGGATCTGCCATTTTCCGCAAGAACTGAGCAGCTCTTTTAAAACAGAAAGAAAAATGGTACTTCCCTTCAGCAGGGCTGCCTGCAAGCAAATCTGTCCTCTCAACAGAAACACCCTCATCCCCATACTGGCCAAGGAAATTGCAAGGTGTTAGCAGATCTTTAAGTGCCAGTACAATGGCATGTCATTCCCTGCTCATACAGGATTTTCAGCCTCAGTGCATCACCCACCTCCAAACCCCTGAATCAAGCAGGAAAAGAACTTGGCACATACAGTCAGAACTTCTTTGCTACAGCTTTATGAATGCAAGTTAACAAAACACTGGCTATAAACTTAACAAATCCATGTCAAGAGCCTGTTTCATAAAAGACAACAGGAAGGCTTTTAAGGAAGAATAACCAAAAAAGGAAGGTGAAAGTTCACTTTGAAAGAGAGATAAACTTCATTTATCCCATATTAACTGTTTGCCAACTCCAAATTCCTCAATAAACCCTAGCGGAAAGACCTGATCCAACACAACCCAAAAACCTTTGAGTATATCCCTCATCTGATGGGGTCAGCAATGGCTCCATAGACCCAAGCCACACAACAACCCAGGAAATGTCAGTATTCCAGAAATCAGGATTTATCCTCCAGAAACATGCCTCCAAAAGAAAACACCAAACAAAAATATTCCAAAACTCCAGAACAGAAACAACAATAAAACCAACTCATAAACCAAGTAGGTTAAATAGGTCTCCAGATAGAACAACTACAAAGGACAACTCCTAGCAGACATAAAAATTAAGTTTCATGTAAGTGAAAACAGCATAGATAAAACCACATGAATGGTTTTCTTTATGGAAGACCACAAATGCTACAACTGACACAAAGAATGTGTCTCCCTGCTGCTCTGACCTCCACATTTGACAAAAGATACCAAATATCATCTGGAAGCTCAAGCACGTAACTTGGCCATTGATATCCCAACCCTCCTCCCCTCCTTGCTACACCTGTGGTCATGATTACCTTGAAGGGGAAAGCGGAAATGTCTCAGAGAACAAGTGTCACAACTCTCAGCTACCAATGTCAAAAATAGATGCCATAAATAGAACAGGCAGATGTAACCAGAAAGCCAGATTCCTCTCAAAAAGCAAAGCTTTACTGAGAAACGATATTCATTATGTGTGGCACACACTAAGACAGAAGCATTTGATAAACTTGGCATTAAAAGGCAGAAGAATATTTCTGCTGCATGAAGAACAGCATAAAGCAAACATTTACTCAAAGTGCCTAACTGCAGTCAGTTCATCCCTGAAGGTGCTCAGTCCCACACCTGAAGGGGCTACTTTTGAAGAGAAATTTGTCAGCAAAAAAGCAACTGCTGCCATCTCGTGGGAGCTCTGTATCTTGGCAGCAGAAGTCCGCGTCCCGTTGCTCCCTGCCGCTTACCGCTTGTAAGCTGAATGGTCGTTCTTTACACTGCACTTCATATTTTTCAACTCATCCAGTACTGCAAACATGTTGATGAATTTGCCCAGTGTGATCAGATATGCCTCAGACACAAAGTCCTTCCTCCTCTCTGCATGGCACAAGCGTCTCACTTCCCCACAAAACCGTTCAATCGCATTTCTCTAATGGAGAAAAGAGAACAGAGAATAAAAACTGCAACACTTCCCGAAAAGAAGTTTCACCATGTAACTGAAGCTGGTTCAATAAAAAGCACTGCTGAAGCAGAAAAACGTTTACAGCATGCAAGGGCCAACGAGGCATTAGCAGAGTCTTTCCAGTTTCACCTGTTTACTTGCTGTGTGCTACAAGTGTCAGTAGTGATTCTTGCCACAGCGCTTGCCTCACACAAGGGGCAAGGTTCTTCTTTTCAGATTTAAGTAATAAAAGTTTTAACTCCCTTGGAAACAAGTGATTTCATTTTTAGTGAGAAAGCATATACACATTAAAAGGCAGATTGTAAGTACATTGTCTCAGAAAAAAAAATCCCACAGCACACTGATTAATAGCAGTACATGCCAACTCACAAAGTTATCCTGCCACATGTTTGAGGGCTTATTTCCAAGTGCATATCAGGGCCATTTGAGATGGAGATGACAAGTATTACAAAGACAGCAACTTGGAATGTAAAGAGGAATCTGTTCTGAGTTTAGAACAAAAAGAGATTGTAGTCAGTAAGATCCACCAGTTGGGGAAGATGACAGGAAATACTACATTTCATTCAGCCTCTTCTTGTGTTCTCTGAGTCCCATAGGCTTGAGCTTCTCCAGCGCCTTTCAAATAATGCTTGGAAACGTTCTCAGTCCATTGAACCAAATGGCAAGCTGCCAGAATGGGAGGAGAAAGCAAGACAGGCTGCTATTCTCCAGTGATCTGGCAGCTCTTGTGACTGCTGGGTCACAACAGCTGGGAGAGCTTGACTCAATTATGAATTTCCACAGCAAAGCTGCACCTGTTGCTCCACTATCCAGAACTGTGGATCTCTCACTTCCCAACAAATGGTTTCTGTGCCAAGATGCCTTTATGTATACATATAAAATGTATTATATTTTTTTTCCTTCCTTCCTGAAGTGCTAGGTCTCTGTCCCCATGTGCTACATATGGACCATATGGAATTAGCTTTGCTCTTTAATAAAAGTCTTAACAGAGATGACCTGAAGTTTTTAGGACAAACATTAGAAATTCTGCCCTTCTCCAAGACAATATTTGTGTTTTTTTTTCCCAAACTGTAGTGACTATGTTCAGTATCCAAGCACACAATATCAAGCATACAAAAAAGGAATATCAAAAATACAAGCATTTTGACAAATTTTGTTTTCATTCATTTTACCTGAAAATACATAAAATTCATCAGTTTTGTGACTTCTGGCTCCAGAACTTCCACAGTTTTCTCATAAATTTCTACTCGGTTAGGCTGCTCATTGCACTTGACCTGGGGATAATTAGAGACATTATTACACTTAGAACTTTCTGAGTTTGCTAACTTTACGCTAGTCTTCTAAGCATAATTGTGTGTGCATGTGAAATAAATCAAATATTTTTCTGATTTTTCTATTATTACCTTACAGCAAATTAGTTGTGACACATGTAAGTTGGAGAGTTGCAAGAGTTCATTCTTTTGAATTCTATTTTTACTTCAAACAGATCCAACAATCAAAAATTTTCCTTCTAGAACACATTACCTTTATACGACTCTTAAGCCAATCAGTAATACTGACACAAAACCCACAAGGTATCGCTACAGATACCTTGCCAAAGAGCCCAACTGTTACCTCAGTGCTGAAGATACTATTCTATGGCACACCAGGCTTAACAATGCAGGAGCCAAAGCAGACTAAATTCTGGAGCTGACCGACGAAGCTCTGAGCAACTCCACACCAAGACAAGACAGAAGCTAACAGATTGCACGACAGTTTAATTTTCATTCTTTACCTGAGGAATAGCTCTTGAGCAGCTCCTCCATGTGTATAACATGATTGCATATTCCTGACCTTCTTCTAGCATTTCATTCTGTAAGAAATACACTGAATATATTTAGGCACTGTAATACAAAAGAGTTAAATCCACTTGTCTTCCATCATTACAAACCTTTGTCCAAACAGGTGTATTTCTCTAACCAGAACGTACGTATACAAACACACATATCACAAACTGAATGATAAACATCATAATCTGTGCATGTAAAATATTATTAGCAATAATTCATAGGCACAGCTGGCATATTACATGTATCAGAGCTGATCAGATATTGATGCCCACTTTTGCTATAATCCAACAGCTAAATAGAGAAAAAAAAAATCTATTTTACCTCAGTCACCTGTTTTAGAACCCAACCTAATTCTGAGAGAATTCACATTACCTTCATATCACTTCAGCTAACAAATGCCTATCAGATCACTAATCAGCGATTGTGGCAATTATACTTAAAAATATACCATCTCCACAAACTCTTTTTTGTGTTGTTCCTTCTTCCCCAAACTGAAGATTTATAAACACAAATAAAAATGCTAATTTGAGAGGGTAAGGGTGGTAGAGTGATGTTTGTCTTTTTTAAAATCTTAGGCAGCAAAGGTGGAATGATCAAGGACAAAAGAGCTGGCATGTGAAAAGGAGACATCCAACATCCAAATCATCAGAACTAGTTCAGGGATTACCAGGTAATTTTAAAAGTAGACTGGTGTAAATTTACATAATTTCCAGTAGCACATAATCAGGTGCTTCATCTGTCTGCTCCACCATTTGTGAACTGGCCTCCATAATGACAAGGTATATTATTCATCATTTTCTAAGAGTGTCATGAAATTTCAAGTTCAGTATAGATAAGCATCAGCATCCTTCAAATCCTTTTGTATCTCAAAACAGCTGCACCATCAGCAAAGACGGAGTTACAATCATGAAGTCTTAACTTCTGTTGTGGAATAGTGAAAAAGCCAACAGATATCCTTCAGCACCACTAGACTGACAAATAATGCAAGTTGGAAGGATGGAAGATAATTTGTCACTCCAGTTAAAGCAGCTAGCTGTCAATACAAGTAACTTGCCTCAGAATACTGGAAAAATGCACAATGAAAGCAGAGAAATTCTGAGCAACATTGGCTGATCAAGAAGAAAAACATCTTTTAAAACTATCATGAGGTATCAGTGCAAAAAAAGAAAGGCCACATACTTTTTCTTCATACTAACTCTTGAAAGTGTTGTAGGTAACTTGGTTTTGCTTTTCTGTGACCACCATTCTTATAATGAGCTACAAGAAGACAGGTTCCTCTCGTTTTACTCCAAGTAATGGGGAAGTATATACCTGAATATCTACTTACCATGCTAGAATGGACTGTGGCTTGCTCAATGTATCTCGCAATACCAGTGACAAATGCATTTCTGTCTTCAAAATTAGTATTGAAGTTCGGCTACAGAGAAAGCAAAATATAGAATTAAATCTCCAGTAAGGAAAAGAATTGGCACATACAGTGCAAATGTAAACATATTTTGGACTTAAGGATTTTTGATTGTTTTTTTTTTCAAGCACATTCACTTTTTCTTAACAGAAATGGGAAATACATTTTTTTTCTTACAATGACAAGATACCTGGTAAAGCAGAGATGATGGTGGGGGTTCAATGCATGGTTGCTGATCTGGCAATGGTAACTCTTCCAAGAGATCCACATTGGATAAGGCATCCTCCAGTGTCACTTGAGCAGTCATTTTGCACCTGGTTAAAAATACATACATATAGATATGTATACACACATAACTAACAACTTCTGTGTTATTACATATACAGAAAAAAAAAAGAGAAAACCATCAGGGAACTACTTATGCTGTGGGAAATGTGTAATATCCCTCCAACCATAATGGAAGGGCAACAGTCAAACTGAAACCTTAGATTTTCAGGACTAACATCCTTCTCCTTCCTCTCATGAGTTGAGAAATGTTTCTCTTGCCTCACTGCAGCATACCAGAAATAGACCAAAAGTAGAGAAATTGATGACCCCTGATGCTCAGTTCTGAGCTGATTTGTCTGCAAACCTTTATGCCCAGAAACTATTACCAGCCCAACTTCAGGAGACCTTCCCGTCAAAAATTGCCAACAGTCTCCAATGTTTCATGTCCCAGGACATCCAGATCTGCTTTCACCAGTCACTGACAGAGAGGCCCCAAACCCCTCCAAGGTCACAGCAATCTCTATATACCTCTGACTACTACCACAGTTTTGAGCTGTCATTTGGTTTCTGGGTCAAGGAACAGTAATGAGAAGAAATTTTAGGAAGAAAGCATGAAGTGAAACATCTCAATCAACCAATTGCGTACAATGATTTATTCAGTGTAGTAAACAATTCCTCATTTTTAAGGTAACACCTCTGCTGAAGCTGTCTCTTTGTCTATAGGGCTTCACAAGTCATTTTCCCTGACTTACGAGAGTAAAATATGGTGAATGGTGCCACATCCAGTGGGCAGCCAGTCACTAGTGGTGTCCCTCAGGGATCAGTGCCGGGCCCAGTCCTGTTTAATATCTTTATTAATGATCTGGACAAGAGGATTGAGTTCACCATTAGTAAGTTTACAGGCAACACCAAGTTGGGAGCAAGTGTGGATCTGTTAGAGGGTAGGAGGGCACTGCAGAGAGGATTGGACAGGTTGGATAGATGGGCACAGTCCAATGCCATGAGATTTAACAAGTCCAAGTGTCAGGTTCTGCACTTTGGCCACAACAACCCCTTGCAGCACTACACGCTGGGGACAGAGTGGTTGGAGAGCAGCCAGGCAGAGAGGGATCTGGAGGTACTGGTTGACTACCGACTAAACATGAGCCAGCAGTGTGCCCAGGTGGCCAAGAAGGACAACAGCAGCCTGGCCTGTATCAGGAATAGTGTGGACAGCAGGACCAGGGAGGTCATTCTGCCCCTGTACACAGCACTGGTCAGGCAACACCTTGAGTACTGTGTCCAGTTATGGGTGTCTCAATTTAAGAAGGATGCTGAGGTGCCTGAACATGTCCAAAGAAGAGCACCAAGGTTGGTGAGGGGGCTGGAGAACAAGCCCTACAAGGAGCAACTGAGGGAACTGGGTTCTTCAGCCTGGAGAAGAGGAGGCTCAGGGGAGACCTTATTGCTCTATACAACTACCTGGAGAGAGCTTGTAACCAGGTATGGGCTAGTCTTTCCTTCCAAGTACACAGTGACAGAACAAGGGGACACAGTCTCAAACTGTGAGACTAGGTTTAGGCTAGATGTTAGGAAGAAGTTCTTCACAGAAAGAGTCATTGGCTATGGGACTGGGTTGCCCCGGAAGGTGGTGGAGTCACCATCCCTGGAGGTGTTTAAAAGGAGACTGGATGAGGCACTTAGTGCCATGGTTTAGTTATTCAGAAGGTGTTAGGTGACAGGTTGGACTCAATGATCTCAAGGGTCTTTTGCAACCTGGTTAATTTTGTGAAATCGTGTACCTACTACCAAAGAAGCAGCTGAGCACTGCCCTTGGCTCTAACACAAGGCCAAGAACACCAAACATCCACACTCCACAGGAGCAGCCCCATGTCTGACACATATCATCCCCACATGCAGGAGAGGAATGAGCAGACTGTGCCACAGATCTGCTGAAAGCTCACCACAAGGGAGCTGGAATGGGCTGGCCATTCTACCGCTTGCTGCACTTTTAGTGGCCTAGCAGAAAAACCTCCTCACTTTCTCTTACCTAATCGTGGTTTCTTGGGAAAAAGCCCCAGAGGAACAGCATCTTTACCTTCAAGGAAGAGCATAGCTGACCAAAACCATTAACCCAAAACAAAGAGAAGGAAGCAGTGAGACACAATTAACTTTCTACCTTCAGAGACCAACCTTGTGTCTTGAGCCATTGCTGCACAGCAAACATACCACATATGGAGAGAGCTCAACAACAACTTTCAACAGTCACCACTGGAAATATCCAGGGGCCTCTTGTTTCTTGAAAGCCCTGCCCAAACTTTGCTTCAAGCCTGGCTGTGCATGCAAGTTTTTGTTAAAAAAAGCAAACAAACACCCAGTTTGTGACTCCTGCTGAAAAAAGAGGAAGGACTGGACTGACAGGAGTGCTGGCAGAAAAACCTACGCTGGGATGCTTGTCCAACACCTGACTACACCCAGCTCAAGTGCCATCAAAAGAACCACAGTTATTCTCCAATTATAGATGAGCTAAAAACATGAGGCATCCTCCCTTCAATAAATAAACAAATGTCCAAAAAAATTCCATATCGTGCAAAAGGCAGCCTGGTGAATGTGGGGAAGGCTGTGGACGTAGTCTACCTGGACTGCAGCAAAGCCTTTGACACTGTCTGCCACAACAAGCTCCTGGCAAAGATGGCAGCTCGTGGCTTGCACAGATTCACTCTGATATGGGTCAAGAACTGTCTGCAAGGCTGGGTCCAGAGAGAGGTGGTGAATGGTGCCACATCCAGTTAGCAGCCAGTCACTAGTGGTGTTCCTCAAGGATCAGTGCTGGGTCCAGTCCTGTTCAATATCTTTATTGATGACCTGAACGAGGGAATCAAGTCCAGCATCAGTAAGTTTGCAGATGACACCAAACTAGGAGCAGGTGTTGATCTCTTAGAAGGTAGGAGAGCCCTGCAGAGGGACCTGGACAGGCTGGATGGGTGGGCAGAGGCCAATGGGATGAGATTTAACAAGGCCAAGTGCAGGGTTCTACAAAACAACCCCAAGCAGTGCTACAAGCTGGGGACTGAGTGGCTGGAAAGCAGCCAGGAGGAAAGGGACCTGGGGGTACTGGTAGATAGTAGGCTGAAGATGAGCCAGCAGTGTGCCCAGGTGGCCAAGAGAGCCAATGGCATCCTGGCCTGCATCAGGAACAGTGTGGCCAGTAGGACAAGGGAGGTTATTCTTCCCCTGTACTCAGCACTGGTCAGGCCACACCTTGAGTACTGTGTCCAGTTTTGGGCTCCTCAATTCAAGAGAGATGTTGAGGTGCTGGAATGTGTCCAGAGATGGTTGACAAAGCTGGTGAGGGGCCTGGAACACAAACCTTATGAGGAGAGTCTGAGGGAGCTGGGGCTGTTTAGCCTAGAGAAGAAGAGGCTCAGGGGTGACCTCATTGCTGTCTACAACTACCTGATGAGAGGTTGTAGCCAGGTGTCTTCTGCCAGGCAACCAGCAATAGAACTAGGGGACACAGTCTCAAGTTGTGCCAGGGAAAGAATAGGCTGGATGTTGGGAGGAAGTTCTTGACAGAAAGAGTGATTTGCCATTGGAATGGGCTGCCCAGGGAGGTGGTGGAGGCACCATCTCTGGAGGTGTTCAAGAAAAGACTGGATGAGGCACTTAGTGCCATGGTCTAGTTGATTGGATAGGGCTGGGTGCTAGGTTGGACTGGATGACCTTGGAGGTCTCTTCCATCTGGGTTGATTCTATGGTCCCATGAGGAGGTCAGACATTCAACAGTGTTACCCCAGAGGAAATGGAAGTGAGCTGCCAAAACATCAGAGCATTTCAAGTAAATAGTATTTTCATTTTTGGTCTGACTATCTATAGGTCAAGCTTTAGCTAAAGCAGAAAACAACACAATGTTTTATATAAGTCAGTTTAACTGAAAGTCACCTTCCAGCTTGAAACTCTTCCTTCTGCTTTGGTAGAGAGACTAAGAAAGCACCTGGTTGTGCAGCTGCTCTGGCATGCACTGGTGGTGGAACTCAAGGGCCCATAGGCCTCTCCCCCACTGCACCACAGTACAGGCAATGGGCCACAAAGCACCAGCTACAAGCATGGACAGCAAGGGCACACTAGAAAAAAAAACAAACTTCACCTGTGATTCAAAGAAAAAAAATGTAGATCTTGTGAGAAATGGCTGCCCACTCTACACCAAAATCACTATTATCTAGCAACAAACGCAAGGATAGCAGCAACGCTCTCTCCCCAACACATACATCATCTTTCTCTTCCCAAAACATTTTTCGCTGATGACTCAGGCCCCTGCTGCAGGAGAGAGGCAGGCATTCACAAAAGCCAAGCTCTTGACTTGCATTTCCTCAGCACTACCAGAACACGTTCTGAAGATATGACCTTTAATCTCCACATGCGCTATTTGACAAAGGACATCTACATGCTCTTGGGCTCACTATCTGGAACTGCACAGGCGTTATGCTCCAGCAGCAGCTTTCCATGTTCATTAGACTACCTGTGTTGTTGTGGTCTCTATTTTTAATACTTTCAATGCTACTTTAAAGTAGAAACCCAAGCATAAGCCAAACTGAAATCCCAACTCACCTTGCTACCTAATAGCACTCATCTGAAGAATACCTGTTGGCAGGCCAGAGACACAGGGGCAGAAACAAAACTTCCTGCTGCTTTCTGGGTTGTGAAAAAGAATATAAGAAGGTGCATTTTTCCAAGACCCTCAGAATGATTTCCCAAAGACATATCAGCATTTTCTGAACGAGGATAATGTAAGTAATTAGGTGCAGACTGTTAAAAAAGCTCTTCTGCTTTAAAGTCATTTGCTGACAGCTCTGCTTGGTAATTTTGCCAAAGATATCCACATCTCTGGGGTTTCCCGGGCCAAGTTCAATGCTCCTGTTCAGCTTTTTACTCTTGTACCTAGCAAGATGGGAAAGAGGAAGAAACTCCTTCCTGCCCAGTTTTGGAATGCCTGCAATCATTACAAGTGCATGATTTGCACTTCCTTTCTGACCTCTCAGAAACAAGCAAGAGGAGGTTTGACAATGCCAGTGGTAAGAGGACATCCAGAGCTCAGCCACACTCACACCATTTTAATCTGGGAGACAACATCCTACAGCCAGGTGACATTGCTGCACAGTCCTTGCCAACTCCTCACCTGATGTGGAAGCTCTGGGACTGAGACAAAATACATTTTCATGAAGTTCAAGGGGTTTTTCCCCCCTCTTTTCTGCTTTGGCTGCTGCTAAGACCACTTCCAAAAGGCAATGGCTGTTTCTAATGTACAAAGAGAGAGAGCTGGCAAAACTATACTTTTTTTCCCCCTTAAGTGTCAGAAAAATAAACCTCACAAGACACAAAATTGGACAGATCTGCCCCTCTATGAGTCATTCACTCTGACTTCTCACAGTTGAAATTACTGGGCAGGAGAGCTAATACTTTAAGGAACAGATTAAAACACTGTAGTTATACAGATAATTACAGTTATACTAGTAAATTCACCCAATTACCTTCACAGTGAATTCCTGAAAATGCTGTATTCAGCTTTGTAGAAGCTCAGGTAGAAGATGTCTAAGAACTACTTCTGAAATAATCATCCTTTTTCCTGCCTTTGTATCTTGAATCATCATTACAGAACTGAAGTTAAAACACACTCCAAGGACACGTTTTCCTATATGTACACAATCTAATTAAAAATCATTAGTTATCTGACATCTTTCCTCTCTCTTCCTGAGAATCACACAGACCAGCAAGCTGTCTTGCGAAACTTTGGTGTTTGATGATCACACTCAGCTTTCCAAGCAGAAGACAGCACCATATGTGCTGATTCTCAGCTCCTTTTTCTCAATTTCAATGCAAAAACATCCCCATCTCCTTCACAATACATGCTTCAGCCTCAGAGTTCTATGCCCCACCATTTCCAAGGATCAGTGCTATCAGTCACAGGGTCTTACAGGGAAACTCTGGGCACGTATCTTAAATTAAGGTATTATTCTTTTTCTTTAGCTCTGAAGGAGATGAGCATAAGATAAGCCTGATCTGCTCAGAAAAGCTTGTGCTGCACAGAAGCTCACTCAGTTGCCTCCGTCACATTTCGTCCACACAAAAGACCAAACAACAAAAACATAAAAAGCACTGGAGTTTGAAGGTCCTTTAGCATCACCTACATTTTGATTTAACTTCAGAACTGTTTAATTACTGAAACATTCAGAGAGGTGATGTGCCAATCTTTTAAAAAGTCATCATTCTGTGCTGTTCTCAGCCATGTGACTGCACTCTAAGCAGTGCCCTGCTCACAACACTGCTTTAAGAGAAACACCGTTCCCATATGCCCATCATTACAGAACAATGTCAAAGTCTTTCCAAACGATCTGTATTCTTAACTTCAAGAATACCAGAAAACACCCATCGAGTATCTCTCAGCCTAGCTCTTTCAAGCATTTCAGTGTTCAAACTCCTTTGAAAAAAAAATATGAACAGGACTAACTTATGAGGAAAAGTTTTTTGGATAAACCCAGGAAAAATATTAGAAAAAATATTTTTTTAAAACCAAACCAGAAGGTAAGGACTGAGAAAGCAGAGAGTACAGAGCATTAACTTCATAATCACTGTGAGAGAAGACTGCTGTAACACTGTTCAACTCTAAAGCTCAAAGACAAAAATGGAAATAAAAAATTAAATCCCTAAATTCTAGAGTAAATTCCAAATTCTAGGGTAGTTAAAAAAAACTCCAAGTTTTTAAGATTTCTTCCAGTGACAATCAGGTCACATTATTTACCAAAGACAGGATCAAAGGACAACTCAGTCATATAATCTATAAATAGCTAAAAACAGGAAAATGATGCTTGATGATAGCAGATAGTTCTTATGTGTTCAGCAACAGTGCACACAACCCAGCAGACGTAACTTGTAGCTAGCAATCAAGTTAAAAAAAATTAAAATTAGTAAAGCAAATGAACGTAGGTAATTGTATGTTTCTTGAGACCTTGTTATAAATGCAGTTCCTCTTTGGCCCCTGTCACAATCATTTAGCCATGACTTCGCCAGAAACAGCCTCCAATAGCCTCAAGCATGCATACAGCTGAACTTTAGAAAGACACTGATGGCCAACATAAAAGGTGCAACCTCAAATAGCTGGGTTTGATGGCACCTGCTCACAGATCAAAGACAGAGCCCTTCCCAACAAAAGTTATCACATGGAATTGTATAGCTGTGTTAGACAAGATCAGGAGATGACGAGGATGCATGTCCCAGTTTAGGGCCACAAGCCACCCGAGACTAGAGGACAGAAACTATATTTACTCCTTTTGGTCAGCAAAAATTAAGATACTGCACACAGATTGGAGGTTTAAAAGGAGATTCTATCCACAGATGCATATATATGAAAGGCAATCAGGTAGAACAAATACATTCACAAACCAGGCCAAGTCTATCAGACTAAAACCTTCTAGAATCCTCCACCCCTTCCACCCACAGCAGCTCCCCTTCCCAAAACTACCACAGGATGGTATCACGGTATCACAAAATATTTTTCAAAAAGACAAAAAGCTATATTGAGTATCCTGAAAATACAGAGGAGAGCTAGAAGTTGTTTAATTACTTGCAAGTTGGCATTATACCCTGATCTGAGATTGTTAGGTGACCATTCTCACACAAAACCAACAGCCTAATTCAGCCCTTTGATTAAAACCTAGAAATAAATAAATTAGTATCAGAGAGGATCAAGCCACATCAAGAGCAGCTTTTCTTCAGAAGACACTGACACAAAATGTTACACAGGACACGTTATGTCACTGCTTGCTCTCCTTTGGGAAAAAAGGAGTAGCAATGCTAAACTTCCTTCAAATAAACAAAAATAATTAAACTTTAAATGCCATAGCTGACAGGCATTTTTTCCTTTGCATCAGTCAAAGATTTGGCACCCTGGGAACACCTGAGCAGCCTCATCTTGAAATCTTTAAGGATTTATCCTTACACAACCAGCAGAGTGGTAAACCAGCAGTCTTCCCATTAGAAACATGGTGGGTTGCAGGAGGTAACACAATGACAATTTCCAAGTGTTCTCTGTATTCTGGTTAGACCAGGTGGTGCACACAACTGCATCTTTTGCTACCACATACTCATCTTGTGCCCCAGAATGTAAAGTCCCATGGAAAAGAGCTGATGGCATGGCGAAGAAAAGATCTTAGGAGTGAGCTGGCAATGCCATGAAGAGGCAGGCTCTCCCCAGTATCAATTTCATGCATGAAGGTGCAGCAGCCAATCTTACTGCACTGAGCACTCAAGTCGATAAGGCAAGCAAAGGCTCATCTCACTTAGGTAACAGCTCAGATGCTTGTGGACCACAAATTCCTTTATCATAAACCTTCAATAAAAAGAACCAAGTAAACTATGAAAAAGAATTTTTTTTCAGCTTAATTTCAGGTAAATTACTAGAATGTCCCCATTAGCTCATGAGTGAAAGAATATCTTTGCTCAGCTGTGTTCAGCTGGGTCCTCAAGCTGCCCTGAGATGAAGAACTGCACTAAGTTAGTAGTGGTAGATAAAGATGAGACAGAATAAATTTCCTCCACTCATTCATCTCAAAATTTTGCATAAACTCTGAAAATGGGCGCTGAAAAATTACACACCTGATCTGTTTCTGAATGAATCACCAGCTGTTCCCACAGCAGTAACAGCAGAGTAAACCTCTCTTGAGGTCCCATTCTCTTCAGAACAGCCCACCTACCATGGCTTTCTGCTTTGACAGACTCCTTCTCTCCCTGCTCTATACACATACACACCTGCCTCCAGCTGCCCTTGTGTCAGGCAGGTGGGAAAAGACAAACAGGCCAAGAGTAGAGCCATGCTGAATCTCGGGATGAGAAGACTCAGAGATGCAGCAACACTGACTGTAATTAATGAAAAGCAACAGAGTGCAACAGAAAATCTGGAGTGCAAGTGCTTTTCATGGAACAAAGCACAAAACAAACTCACCTTTCAGATGCAAAAGGGAGGGCTGAGCATTGAAATTATCATAAACTTCTTATTTTTACAAGCCATAGAAGTTAGACCATAGAGAGCCATTTGTTTCACCATTCTTGCACACCAGTATCTGAAGCACACACCTCAACAGAACCAAAATTAACAACTCCTCCAATGTTTATCTTTTCAGCCATTCAACCACAAACTCCAAGAAAAATCAAAGTTTAAAAGCAGCAAGAATACATTCAAAACGCAGACAGTTACACTGCAAACAGCCTAGAAGAGTTAAGGAAAAGCATATCCCATGGCTACCACAACTGTAGCCAGATTATGCAGAAGAAAAATTAGAGAGGCTAAGGCCCAGCTAGAACTTAGGCTGCCACCTCTGTGAAGGATAATAAAAAGCACTTTTATAAATTTATCAATGCTAAAAAGAAGGGCAAGAAGAGCCTCCACTCCTTCCTGGACCAGGAGGGGAACATTATAATTGATGACAAGTAAAAGGCTGAGGTCCTGAATGCCTTCTTCGCCTCAGTTTTCAACAGTAAGGAGGGAGGAGTTCAGGGCAAATTGCCTCTTGAACTGGGGGATGGGGTCAGGGAGCAGTGTGTTGCCCTGGAAATTCATGAGGAATTAGTTCAGGACCTGCTGAGCCACCTGGACACCCACAAGCCCATGGGACCAGATGGGATCGATCCCAGGATGCTGAGAGAGCTGGCAGCTGAGCTGGCCAAGCCACTCTCCATCATTTTCCAGCAGTCCTGGCTCACCGGAGAGGTCCCAGGAGACTGGAAAATGGCCAACGTGGTCCCCATCCACAAGAAGGGTCAGATGGAGGAACCTGGGAACTACAGACCTGTCAGCCTGACCTCAGTGCCAGGGAAACTGATGGAGCAGGTTATCTTGGGGGTGATAAGAGCACACCTGAGGGATAGCAAAGGGCTCAGGTCCAGCCAACATGGGTTTAGGAAGGGCAGATCCTGCCTTTCTAACCTGATCTCCTTCTATGATCAGGTGAGCCGCTTGGTGGATGTGGGGAGGCCTGTGGATGTGGTCTATCTGGACTTCAGCAAGGCCTTTGACACTGTCCCCCACAGCAAACTGCTGGCTAAGCTGTCAGCCCATGGCTTGGATGGCAACACTCTGTGCTGGGTTAGGAACTGGCTGGAGGGCCGGACCCAGAGAGTGGTGGTGAATGGAGCCACATCCAGCTGGTGGCTGTCACTAGTGGTGTCTCTCAGGGATCTGTGCTGGGCCCCATCCTCTTTAACATCTTCATAGATGATCTGGATGAGGGCATGGAGTCAGTCATCAGCAAGTTTGCAGATGACACTAAGCTGGGGGCAGATGTGGCTGGGTTGGAGGGCAGAAGGGCTCTGCAGCAGGACCTTGACCGCCTGGACAGATGGGCAGAGTCCAATGGGATGAGGTTCAATAGCTCCAAGTGCAGGGTGCTGCACTTTGGCTACAACAACCCCATGCAGAGATACAGGCTGGAGTCAGAGTGGCTGGAGAGCAGCCAAACAGAAAGGGATCTGGGGGTGCTGACTGATACCCACCTGAGCATGAGCCAGCAGTGTGCCCAGGTGGCCAAGAGAGCCAGTGGCATCCTGGCCTGCATGAGGAATGGTGTGGCCAGCAGGAGCAGGGAGGTCATTCTGCCCCTGTACTCTGCACTGGTTAGACCACACCTTGAGTACTGTGTTCAGTTCTGGGCCCCCCAGTTTAGGAGGGACATTGAGATGCTTGAGCGTGTCCAGAGAAGGGCGACGAGGCTGGTGAGAGGCCTTGAGCATAGCCCTACGAGGAGAGGCTGAGGGAGCTGGGATTGTTTAGCCTGGAGAAGAGGAGGCTCAGGGGTGACCTTATTGCTGTCTACAACTACCTGAGGGGTGGTTGTGGTCAGGGGGAGGTTGTTCTCTCCTCTCAGGTAGCCAGCGCCAGAACAAGAGGACACAGCCTCAGGCTGCGTCAGGGGAAATTTAGGCTCGAGGTGAGGAGAAAGTTCTTCACTGAGAGAGTCATTGGACACTGGAATGGGCTGCCCGGGGAGGTGGTGGAGTCACCGTCCCTGGAGCTGTTCAAGGCAGGATTGGACGTGGCACTTGGTGCCATGGTCTAGCCTTGAGCTCTGTGGTAAAGGGTTGGACTTGGTGATCTATGAGGTCTCTTCCAACCTTGGTGATACTGTGAAAATTCAGACTGCTCAGGAGGAGAGGCTGGGCCCCATGGTCACAAAGGGCTAGATCAGCAATTCTGAGCTGCAGCTGGCAGCCAGGGCCTGCACACGACCCTGAGCTGGGATCAGCAAAGCCTGACCTGCTAAAAGCACAGTTTCTCTCTTTTTCTCCACTGCAGGAGAAGTTACCACAGTGTTCAGCAGCATGCTGGTGCAATTGCAGAAATTGAGCAGAAAAGATGCTGCAGCACACTCCATCTCCTGCTGCTGCACACAACAGGCTGTAGTTACACCTGCTACAATTTTAAGTATATCAACAAGATGTACACCAATGATAGTGTGAGAATAAAGCCCAAGAAAGAAGTGATTTATAATGTTCAGGGAATTGGTTTTGGATTATGCTCTAC
Source organism: Pogoniulus pusillus (assembly GCF_015220805.1). Taxonomy (NCBI): domain Eukaryota; kingdom Metazoa; phylum Chordata; class Aves; order Piciformes; family Lybiidae; genus Pogoniulus; species Pogoniulus pusillus. The sequence continues at coordinate 22,599,649 of NC_087268.1, read as the reverse complement.
ATAACCCAAAAAGGTCTCCAACACTGACATTTTTAAGTGGAAAAATAATTTCATATCTGGAAAAAGTGGAAAAAGATTGTGCTGAAGAGTGAGATAATTAAGGCAGAGTTTAAACAACTAACACAGAATTGCTTGACTATAGACATGTTAGAATAGTATTTTATGGCTTTGAAGACGAGAACACTGTTTCATCTGACTGAAAACAGGTGTTGGGAAGGGATGCCCTGTGCCTTTTTGCAGTCCACTGAACACATTTTTTATTTTGCCTTTAAATACATGCATTTGATCTCCAAGGGCCTGTACATGTTTCCAAGCTCAAAATAAGACAAAGAAGTCTGTCTTCACTTTAAACCACACTTCCTTTGACATTGCCTCTCTTCTTTCATAAGTCTGCAAAAGTATCTTTGAGTCGTAATGAAAACAAATTATCAAGCCTAGCACAGATACAGATTACAATTGCTGTGCAACCCATTAATTGAAATATGTATCCACATGAGTTGTTTTGTCCTTTTAAAATAGGAATAAATAAATAAAGCAAAGCTTACCCTACTTTAAAGGACAGGATACCATGATGAAATTCTATGCACAACAGTTAAAGCAGAAGCATATCATCCAAAAATGTGCACAGGAGAATAGATAAAAAATAGAGACAAATTTTAGAAGATGACTGAGTAACCTGAACTGGGATCTACAGGACCAGCATCAGTGAACTCCATGAGAACTAATGACAACATTCCCATAGGAATAGGCTTGGTCTGCAGAGCAGCAGAAGTTTTATCCCTATAGCAACAACATTTTCAGGATTCTTCTGTTACGTCATGTCATCCTTCTATACTATTGGCTGGCAAAACATCAACTACATATTTTTTCTATGATGAAAATTTGGCTCAATACTCTGTGCAGGGCTCCTAATAAAGTTCAATTTTAAGACTGATCACAAAAGGCCCTTGCAAAGCAAAAACCTAACAAAAGGAACAGGTTTTCTCTTATAAGAACAGCACAGAGATTACTATAACAATTTCTTTCACACCTCCAAGATCTCTCTCAAACATGCCCTTTTAGTTAAATTTTCTTTAAAACTTCAAAAGCCTCAGCTATTCAACTGCATACCTATCAACTGAGATCCAGCAGAAGAGATCTTTACAGAACGTCAGCTAACGTGCTCTGTCAGAACACAGCAACGCACTGAGAATCTTCTCTGTTTGAATGCTTTTTTTTCTGTGCTCTGGACAGCACAAGCAACACTTTTGCCAAGGGGATCAGCATAAGATGTTCCTTTTGGGACTGGAGCGCCTCTTAGTTCCTAAGCAACAGATTTGCATTAGCTGAAGGAGCAGAGAAAAATGCTTTTCACATCATTTACTGGCCTGCCTGATTAAAGACAGAAAAAAGCAAACAGGAGTTGACAGTCCTTTGTGCAGCATTTGACATACTGTTAAACTTTCAAAAGTGCATCTGCAATTAGAATTTAAAAAGGCTCAATAGATGCAAAAGATGAAACAAAAATTCTGGCACTGAATTATCCCATCCCAGCACCAGAGCAAGTCCCAGAAGAATGGCTACATAATGGAAACTATACATTTAATTAGACTACTCCCGCTTTGCCCTGCTGTTGGAAGGTTGCAAGGCAGGAAACAGGCTTCCAAGAGCAGAAACATTTGAGAAAAAAATGCAAGGCTAAAGTGCAGAATTTTTTTGTTTGCTTGAAAATCTCAACTTCCCAAACTTCTGTATTCCCAACCTCTTGTATTCGGTCACATGTGAATTTTTCATGCGACCTTCTTCATTAATGTAGCCTACCCTGCCACCTGGCCAGCTTCTTTCTGTCCCCTGCAAACATCACAAGCAATCCCCATCTCTTTACACAAGCAACACCTACCGTGCAACCAAGGTTCAAGTGTTTAGTGTCTTATCACCTCAAAAAATGAATCCTGAACAGTATTAAGTACTTTAGTAAAGGTTAACCTGGGGCAAGCGCCATTAGAGCAACCTAAAAGCCACACTTCTATGAGTCTGTAACATTCCTCTCTCACACAAGACAACCAAGATCAGGAAGACACCCCTACTAACGACAGTGTCACAGAGATGAAACGGCTCCCTGACACATCAGCACTCAGATGACAATCAAGAACGACTGTCAAGTAACTATAGGTATTCCCTTCCAATGTCCTATGTGAATTCAAACTCTTTTCCAATGACTCTCTGCTGTCATCACAACAGGTTATGAATGGGAACTCTCAGGCTCTTTGGACAAAACCTACACTGGGAACAGTGAGCCATGGCAGGACAGAAGCACCTTTCTTGACGCCTGCTATCAGGTGCAGGTCTACTAGCATCAGTAAGAAAACTCTCCCACAGTTAAAGAGCACTGTGTAACCTAAGCACTCCTATACCATAGCACAAGGCTGGAATCACTAGCATGTTAGCATCAGAGTGGCTTTATCTTCTCCTGCTGTGCTAACAGCCAGTAGTAGCACCTGGATGAGCACATACTAACTCTACAGCAGCAGCACCTGAGCAGACAATGCAGCAAATAATCACCCTGTATTTTAATAGGCACCTGGGCATCTGCAGTATAGATCCACATCTTGAAGTTTGGAGGACAGATGCAACTTCCTGATAAGATGTAGGGGAAAGTTCTATCGCCCAGGCAAGACTCTCAAGCACAGTGTAAGGCACACACTTTGAAAAATTCTGCTCATCCTCACTTGATTTGAGAATCCAGCACAATGATGCAGGAGAAGACTAACCCTGTAGAGTTTACTTTAAAGGCATCCCATGTATGTGAGCAAGGAAGTAAAAGATTAAACTGTTGTCTCATTTTAAGTTAGGTGTGCTGAAACCTGTTTTGCTACACTCGCCTCTGCCCTTTAATACTCCCTGATACTATACCTTTGAGTTGCATCACCTGTAACTTATATTTGTTTCTTGACTAACTCATTCCCCTTCTCTTTCTCATGTTCTTTTCCTCTCACGCAGTTCATGCCTCCCCTCCCTGTTGTTTCATCTTCTTGTTTAGTTGCTTTTGCCATTTTGCTGTGCTGCTACTGTTATCTTCTGCAGCTGTCCTCAATGCATATTTGTCTCACTTCTGTTTCTGATTCTTCCTGCTGCTGCATGGGCGTGTTAGGAACCAAAGCTGCCTGGCATTGCTTTGGGCAAGGCTCAATTTCACCACGGAAGCTAAGTACTGAAGCATAGTGCTTATGCCATGTCCAGCAGTTATGAAAACCTCTCATTTCTTAGCAAAGATAAGATTCCCAGTGTAAGAATTCTGCAAAGAATGAGGAGAGCAGCAAGAGTAATAATCACCTCAGAAAATGTGGAAAGCAAGTGCACAAGGAGTTAGTCTAGGTCTACTACTCAGTCACAGCACCTTTCATCCTGTATGAGAGCTACTGTCACAGACTGCTTACGCCCAGTCAACATGGCTTTGGTTGGTTGCCCCTTGTATTTGGTGTGGAGGGACTGTTGTTTAGTCAAAAAAAGCATACCCATGTGTATATCCCAAAAGGAGCAATGGATAGTGAGCTGAGCACCAGCCTGTAGCAGTACAGGTGAGGAAAATGCGCCACAAAGATCCAGAGAAAGCTAAGTCTGTAGTCTTCAGACTTCAATTTATGCAACAAAATAACTCCTCAGCCTTAGGAAAACTGCTTACTTAGGTGTAGGAGTTCTTCAACTGTACTTTTATTTCACAAGACTAAGAAGAAACAAGGAAGAAAATGTTATTTTCTCAGGGGAGGATAGCACTCTCATCCTGAATCTAATTCCAGACACAGTTACTTCGGGATCAGCCTTACTGCTTCTCAATGGAGCCTGCCTGGCACCGGTCCCTGCCTGCAGAGGTGTTGCCAACCTCGGCACCACTGAGGACAACCCCCCTCCCCTGGCAGGTGCAGCCCCCTGAGCCCCCTTCCACAGCAACTCTGTGTTATGTGTCCAGCTCCATTGTACAGCACATACCCCAATGGCATGTCAGGCATTAATTATATCCAGTGGGCTTTTTCAATGCAAGCCTGCAGCTGAAATTCTGGCTTCAGCATTGCATCGTTTTAAGTTAAAAAACAAAGAAGAGCTTCAGTGAAAAAGACTCTTTAAAACAGAAACTCTGTCCTGTCATTCCCACTGCTTCTAACTGGAGGTACAATACAGCTCTCACGTAAGAAAAAAAGTACATATAATTACAGTGATTTATCTGAAAAATAAGTTGGAAGATATTTTAGGCAGATTTGTATTATTCAAACTTAAAAACAGCTTTTCTTATAAAAGAATAATGTCACGTTTTTCAAAAATCACAGTATTTAAAAAACAGCCACCACCAAAAAAAACACCAAAACCCACACACATATAAAACTCAGGCTTCAGAAACTGTTAAAAAAATAAATTACCACTATATGTATTTTGAGAGGGAGAACTGGACAAGAAAATAGTCACACATTTTACATTCTTTTTTTACATTTAGGACTTGCTACACGACAGAGCGTTAGGAGAAAACAGAAATAAGCAAATAACTGCTTTTAGTTTCTTAAGCTTTCTTTTTCCACTAAAAGAGCTCATTATCTGTAATACTTCATATTTCTATTTTTATACATGAAAATATGCAGTTTCAGTGAAAATTCATCAAAAGCTTTGATTCTGGTATCACTTGATATGCATCCACATCTATCTTGAACAGTGCATCATGACACTTTACTTGAACTTTACACTCAGAATGTATAATTCAGTGCACTCTTGCTATCACTTGATAAGTGAAGCCACTTCAAATAATTAGAGCTATACTGAAAGAAGAATATAAATGAAGTCTGGGACTAGGCCTACAGGACTTTCATTTCCTGCCAATAAAGTGTTCATGTCTCTATGAAAATGGAAGCATCTTAAAGTGCCACAGAGCAGTACCAGATTTTTGCCTAAACCCCAGAAACAAAACTCTTGTACAGCTGTAGTGTGTAAAATAGGCATCTCCAAAAGCTCCTTTACCAGTTACACAGCTGGAATCACTACTCAGCATGTCTACTCTTGAGGCTCGTGTCCTAACATGAAACAATAGAACTGTGTTTTAAATAGTAGTGGTTCTTTAAAAAAAAAAGTGCCCTTTTTTTTTCTTTTACATAATACTGTATTAATTCCTAATACCACTGAGACTCAAGTCTGCTAAACGTTTGTGGAGTGTTTTCTAGTAAGTGTAAGCCTATGCGCTACCCAAAGTCTTACGATGCCTTTTGGTGGTAGAAAGAAGAATGGCATTTCAGCAATTCCTGGCTTTAAAAGGTTGCTCATTCTACTACCTTCCAACCAAGATTCCTGAAAAGCAGACCTGCAGAAAACAGTTCTGTGAGAGACTTGCTGAGGCACCTCGCTAAGCTTAAAAGCATCTCCCAACATTCAGCCCAAGTGCACAGAAAACATGCAATTAATTTAACTCCAGGAGTAAACACTTTGTAAAGCAGGAGCATTCACAAACCAGCGAAAGGACGGCACCACACTCTACTGCCCTGGCATTTACCTCTAATGAAAGCAAGAGCAGAAGTGTCAGTTGCTCACATGTTACCCAATCACTTGAAATAAGAAAAGCTCTATTCAAGTCAGTAGGTTGAACTTCCCCTCTCATGAAGGACATCCACTTTAAGCTGTGCCCATACCAGAGCACCTGTTGTGGCAACAGACACACAGAACCACAGAGCAACCACTCAGATGAAGGCCCATAATGCCTCCCTGAGCTCAGTACCTCACCAGGCCATGAGGCTCATGACTCATTAGGGTCCTTGCCACCAGAAGCAGAGGTCTGCCAGAAGATCTGGGGAAGGGATACGGCATCAAGGCATGAGTGTTGCTTCCAGCTACCCCTGGGGAAGAGATCACCACCTTTCTTCCAGGAATGCTCGGAGAATTTGGCTTCCTCCTAAACACACCCAACTCTGCTGTCCACAGCTTCAAATCATATCTCCCACAATGGACTTCCTCCAGAAAGGCGATACAGCTATAAATTCACTTTCTGTCCTGATGGTGGTCAGCCTGAAGAGAGGGAGGTTTCTACTCAGGTGGCAAACGCTTGACAATTATTTGTGCCATACCCATTTTTACCATAACCCTACTTCTTGTAGTTAGAAGTCTGAGACTGCTACTTTTCCCAAGTAACACTGAACAGTTTGAAGAAAGGACTTTTTTCCACAACACATACATTTATAAACGCATGCATGTTTATATACGTAAGTGTAAACAGTACACACTGACAGAGAAAATGTTTTAAGTTCTACAATGAAAAAAAAGCTTTAAGGATTTTTGCCTGCATGTTTACAAGAGCCAAGCAGCCACCCAAAAGACAAGTTAGATTTTTGATGCCAAGAGATGGAAAGATTATCTGCTGGTTTGCACCTCAGCCTTCCTGTAACAAGTTTCATCAAAGCATCACATGTTAATTTTACCACTAGAAAAGTAGGTGATATGCATGAACGGAAAGATACTTAAAGCAAGGAAATCAAGATACACAGTGAGTTATCCGTATTACATAGCAAAGTGCACTTCCAAGCCCTACAAAAGTATCAGCTTCTAAGAGCAGATGTATAGCAGAAAAAGAATCCTAAACTGATGTCTGTAGCTTAAGTACTAAGTTCCCAGTAAGTTTTTTGTAGATATGCAGTAAGATTTTATAATGCTGAAGCATCCGTACATCTTACTGCATCCAATCTGTACCCAAAGCCAGGACAAACAAAGGCGGCTTTCACATACTATGTATTCAAATAGCAATGTCACCAAAACTATCAGGATGCCCTACAAGCGTAAGGTCTGTCAGTGAGAGTCCACTTGTAACAAAGTATACATCCTAAATATCAATAGTTTCCAAATATGTTATAGTTGCTTTTCCCTCTCTGCCAGATCTGAGAGCATATCCGAATGGAAGATGAGGCCTGTTCCAAATTGCATGGAAGGATCCACCCAAACCACTTCACTGGCCATTCATGCTTGGGTTGTGTCAAGCTCCTGGAGCATCCCTACATAAACAAGCACTTAAACTGTTTTAAGAATAATTGCTTACTAAACTGGGAAGTGCCTTAGTAACTACAGCTATTTAAACACACATAAACAATTAAAATTCAGACAAACTTCTATTATAGAACATGTAGGTGGAGCAGACATCTGGTAATTATTTGAAGTCTGTATAGGGGAGTAAGAGAATCTGTGGGTTCAAAATCATGGACCAATTTCCACATAAGGCTACATGAAGAAACAAGAATTTTGTTAATTAATGCTTCAAATATGACAGATACATCACTAAAGGACTACCATCTTTTGCAGGTTGTGCAGTCAGAAGGTAAGAACTGAAAAGCTTAGATTGTTTGAGAAATATTTCCTTTCTAAATAACTTAGGCAACTATAATATCTAGTTAGAAATTTTAAGTTAACACTGCTAAATACACTCCAAACAGCACTCCAAACAGCATGACCACCAAGAGGAACTGACCCAAGGTCTGTAGACAAAACTCACCAAGTCTCACTCATCTTCAACAGAGTGACTGGGGAGATTGTGGAATTTTCTAAGATTCTCAGAGGTTTATTTTTTAAATAAATAAAGCTTAGCAATATGAAACCTACAAAGTACAATTAAAAAATTGCAATCATATTGCCCTTACAAAAAACAAGCAAACAAAGAAACAAAAAACCCAGTAAAATCTCAGCTGCTGCTTGCACTTCTTAGAGAACAAGCCAAACAAGCTTTGACAACACTGAGACTAAGCATTCCTGCTGTACAGGCTGCTTATGAATTCCCTCTTCTCCTTCCTGGCAGCTAGAGAGACACTGGCTGTCTACACTGGTCAGACTTCACAGACCAGTTGCCTGGCAATGATTAAAGAGCCTTACTTTACATCAGATGATGTAAAAAAAAATGAAGAGGTAAAAGCAGAACTTAAAATAGAGTCGAGAACCAGAACACTTCAGTAAGGAACAGCAGCCCATTTTATGACATACAGCTCAGACAGATCACTGAATAGTATTACAACAGCACTAGAAGCTCCACTTTGAAAAACCTGCAAACCAGCAATGCTGCACGAGTACATTTTCCAAGGGTTTGTTATACTAAAGCTATGGCAAATAAGTAACTGGAATGCAATAAGGACTGGAGTCACCCATTAGCCCAAGTTCTCCCTTTCCCACAGTTTACAGCAAAGGGCAGCAGGACCTTCTAATTAAGAAGTTCCTCCAGACAGTCTTCTTCCTGCTGAGTGCTCTCCAGGCACCACTTGAGGCAGACTGGCAACATTCAAAAAAACAATTTCTTCCTTACAGCCTCCCTGGCACAACCAATTATTTACATGTCTAAATGCTACTCAAACCTGTCATCAAACAGCACAGGAAGAAAAATCAAACCAACAAGCACCTACTGAAAGTCAAAGCAAATTAGCAGAGTTGCTAAAGAGCTACAGCAATATTCACACAGATGATGTGTATATATCTTTATCTCTTCGTTTGTCAGAGACAGGTAGGAGAGGGACAGGATACCAGACCATACCTAGAGAAGTTTTCTGCTTATATTAATACTTTCAGTACATCATATAGTTATTTTGGCTGGATGAAAATCAACTTCTTTAAGAGGAAGCTGCTCTATGTCCTTAGACCCTAGATTATCTCCTTTACCTGCAGTGCAGGGCAAACTTTCATAGAGCTTTTTACTTCTATTTTTTTGCATAATCCGACCACTCCAGCGTTCCAGACACACGGGCTACCCATGAGAGAGAACAATTCAGACCCCGCACACAGGAGAGGAGACTAAAACTGGCTCTTAGGTAAGGACCCCTGAGGCATCCTCCACTCGCAGAGCCCGCCGGAGGGTGCGGTCACCTGCCCGTTGCCTGTTTGCTGCCCACAGCCGCCCTGCAGCGCCCGTCCGCCGGCCTCTTTCCGTCCGCCGCCCCGACACTACAGCGCCTCCGAGGCGACGCCCAGCACCTCGGTGCCTGGCACCGTCAAAGACCCCGAGCCGGCACCTCCAAGCCAGCAGCCCCAGCGAGGTCCGTTGCCCCCGCAACGGGGCAGGCCCGACTCGGTGGGCCGCAGCCTGTTGCCATGGGGTTACTCCAGGGGGGGACCAAAACCTGAGCGAGGATACCGACAGATCACTAGCGAGAGGGACGCAGAAAGGGTGCGGAGCCGCCCGGTGCCTCAGATAAAGCGTCTATAAACGCAAGAGAGTGAAAACGCACCCAAGCGGCGGAGTCGCCGCCGGGACGGCCCCTACCCCACAGACAGGCCGCTCCCGGGCCCGGGAAACCGCTGCTCACCCGCTCGCCGCCGGCTCCTCGGAACGGCGCTGCCTGGCAGCGGGAAGTGTCTGTCTGTCTGCCCGCCCGCCCGCCTGCCTGGGGACTCCGCTAGACTCGGCTCGGCCGGCTCGCCGCCGAGGGTCGCGTCGGCCCGGCGGCTCCGCTCCTGGGGCCGCGCCTGGCGGGGAGTTTCCTGTGTGAGTCACTTCAACCGGGAGCTGCGCAGGGAAACACCCTTCCTGCTGCTCCAGCTCCTCCTCCTCCCGCCTCATCCCAAACCTGCCGCCCCTCCCTCCGCCCGGCAATCTCCGGCTCCAGCTCCTCCTCCTCCCGGGGAGCCGGGAGCCGTCCCGGGGCTGCCGCGGAAGGCGGAGCTGCGCGCTCGGCCGCCACGAATGAGCCGTCTCCTTGGTTTTAATGAAAACACAGGGAAATCTGCATGTAAGAAGACAAATCTACATATGAGACGACCGTACCTCAACCCTACTGGCGTACAAATCAGCGATATGTGATTCGAAGCATACCCGGCGTACTCGTCAGAACCTCCCGTAGGGAACTCTACGGCTCGGGGGCTCCGCGGTCTGCATTTGTTTTCTTTCTCTTTATGGGTTTGGCAGGGAAACAGCGCCAACAGTAAGGACGGAGTACCCAACTTCTAAGAAAGCAAAGGATATCCCGTCGGAAATCCTTTTAAATGTCCTCCAGAGGGTGCTCATGCACCCTCTCTTGTACCCAAAATGACGTGGTTCATTGAAACACTTAGAAGAAGTTTTTCACCGGCTACTCACTGACAACTTCCCACTTTTCGTTTTCTGCAAAACACAGCAAATACATAGATACTTGCTCCTTTTAAACTTTGCTTACCTTTTCCGTGTAATGTCCTCCTATATCAAGATGGTTTTCTTTTACTTCTTCATCTAATGCACTTGTCAATGCTCCACAACATAAAACTGCCACCTCTTTCTCGCTGAAGGTTATTCTTTCCTTTCACTTACTCACAGTAGGGAGAATCCACAGGTCTGTTGTATCTAGAGGTTACCGGCAGTTAAGAGCATAGGAACTTTCAAATAATCTTTTCTCAAAGCCTATTTCCTTGTATTTGACTGCTTCAAGTCACAGCCAACTTTTTTATTCTTAAAACTCCTCTCTAAACACTAGCAAACTATACAGTATTGCTGTGGCAAGTCATTTTAAGTCTCTTTTCAATTATTTTTGTGCTAAGAACAGAGTAATTAGTCCTTTATTTCACCTATTGCTTGTTTGGGTTTTCTTCAAACAAGTTTCCACTGTATTAATTGTTCTTAAATAGCCCTTTCTTAAGGGCATCTATAAGAAAGCCTTCGGAAAACAGGAACAAGTTTCTAGACACCCTAATTCTCTTTATTTCAAGAACTCTCTTATTATTCCACCCACTGAATACTATCAAGTATCCCTCATCGCCTCTGGAGAAGTTATGCATCATTGCAAAATGTTATTGTTACAATTTTTTTCCCCCAGTACTGCAATGTCATATTTTCTACAAAAACTTCTCTTTCAGCAACTTGTTTTTCTCTGTTTGTATACATTCCTAAGCACTTCAATTGCATAACCAAAAGAATTCATTTCACCTATCATAGCCACTTAACAGCCCAACTTCTAAATTCAGTTCAGTCACAGCTGTAGAAGACTACAAGGTTTGGATGCTTCAATTTGTAAAATGACAGCTGATACTGTTCAGTGCAATACATCCTTCATGCTTTTCCACAAACCTTGCCTGGTGCAACAAGCTTGCTAAAGCAAACTCACCTTTGTAACGTCGGATTGGGTTTGTTTCTTGTCCTGGGTGAGTGCAAATTTAGAACAGTCTTGTCATAACACAGCCACTTACCCTGCATAGGAGCAAAACCTCCATTACCAAGCCACAGCAAAGTAGCAAGGAGAGGGAACCTGCTCTGACCAATAGCAGTTTGGCCCCAGATAAGTAATGCCTCATAGTACTCTTGTGCGAGACTGACACCATAGTTCCCACACTTGCCAAAGCCACCTGGTGCCAGGTTGCAGGAAAGCAAGACACTGCCAACCACCACGCTTTCCCAGCAGTAACAGTGTGTCCTGGGGATTGGCTGGTATTCCAGGGTCTTGCAGTCATCTTTCTAGAGGAACTGAGTGGATGAAGGAGCTACTTCCCACTGCTGAAACAATCTGCTCTTTATCCACATCCCATGACAAAGTTTATAGCTACACATAAAGTCAGACAAAAAATAATATTGATGATAATTGATGATGTCATGGAGCCACTTGATATTTGTGCCATTTTGCTATTATTTGGCACTGGAATTAAGGGACAATCGCATTTTACCATCTGGATGTTTATGTTTTCATGTAACATGAAACATTCTTACCAGAACTATTTTAGAAGAGACCAATTCGCACCATTCCAGTTGACTGATTTAGTTCTGCAATACCCCCAGCAACTCCCTGCTCTCTCTATCTACTTCTGTGCAATTGAAGTACCACCAATGATAGCACTCGATTAAAGGCCTTCAGTGGCCAGCTTCTCCCTCTAGTGTATTCATTCTTCCTCATTACCCTTGCCACACTAAATGGAGGCATTCTGGGTCTAGGTAACGATGTATCTACACACTCCTGATCAAGTCATTAACTGATCTCCTGTCCACTGGAAGATAAGTTTGGGTTAATTCAGCCAATGGCTAGACTTAGTATTTCATTTCAAACAGCCCTCTTTTGAGTGGTATTTATTTAAACCTGGTATTTAATCCATGCCTATCAACAATATCAACAATCTTTAGCAAGATCTCTAACACTAATGTATTATGCTCCTGGTAATTCATGTGGCCTGTACCTATACCAGACAAACATCAGATAATATGGTAGCTATGACCTTAATGCAATCATCTGAAGACTAGAGATAGCCTTTGTTCAAGGCATTATGCTAGCCACAGACAACCGCAAGTCTACTTCCTGAATGCCAGATATTTTAGTTTTGATACCTTCCTTTTGGCTTTACAGTATTTATCTGAAGTCAATGACAGAACCTCCCACAGGAGCCCACAAGAATCCACAGAACAGTTCATTCCACAATAACCTGACAGCTTCAACAACAACACTGTGGTGTTGCTATGAGGTGTCTTCTATAGTTCCGATGCTGCTGTACTCTTCGTTCTTGCACTTTTCTACTCAGGTATTTTAACTTAATAGCATGTCTATCTATTTCTGTTTTTTACCTGCTGGGTTCAGAGAGATCTTTTCATTCTCGGAAAGGAGGCAAGGCAACACAAGAAACTATCATGACCCAATATAAAAGAGGTTGCCATCATGACAACAGCGAATGGTCACAAATGACACCCAAAAATATCATGCATAATTGTCTACATATCAAAGAATTAAATCCAACCTCTGACAACATACCAACCACACATCCATACCCTAAAGGACCAGACATGGTGTTTTGCGTAAGAAGTCAGGATGGACTTCATTTTGTGTCAGATGTGGCAAATGTTTTCAAGCATGGCAAGGCTACGCGAAGATTATGTTTCCACCTTACCTACAGCAAAGCTGCTGCTTCAGCTCTCAGGAGACAGATAACTATGTAAAAGGCATAGCACTTCAGAGACTTTAAGTGGAAGAGACTGAGCAGGAAGCAGCAACTGTGCGAGAGGTCTCAATAAGCAGCCAGCTTAGCAAGTGAGAACCTGCCCACAGCAGAAAGCCTGCACCAGCTACATGAAGATATAACTCCTATCATTGCTACAGCCAGGAACTCTCCACTTCACAAAGCCTCATGCAAATGTGGAGTGATCTGGTCATCCACACCTACCTCTAACTCCAGGAAAAGAAAACTCCTAGCCCTGAGCGCATGTGTGCTGCCAAGAGCACAGCTGGCAATGGAAAACATACTGCACATTCATAAATAGCTATTAGCATATCATGACACATGCAGCTTTCTGGTTTCAATTTTCCTCCTAGTGCTGAATGCCACTGTCAAATAGGTCTGAGCATGCCACGTTCCCTAGTTTGGCTTTCAAGCTTCCTGAACTGCTAAACTTAAGTTTCATTGCTAATTCAGAAGGATTTCACTCTCTATCTGTAAAACAGAGCCATGTTCTCTTCCTTTTGACGTTAGGAAAGCTGCAGCCATAAACTTGGACAAAGATCAATTAAAAAATTCACTTGCAAATTTAAAATTGCCATCTAGTGGACTTTAAAAAAAAAAGGTTTTAAATTAGAAGATACTCCCTTAGAAGCTTAGAAAGTTCAGCTTCTACACACTTTGCTGGGCATTTCTCATGCTTTCCTTTAGCTAGACTTGACAATCTACAAAACAATATACTATGATGGAACTCCCTTAAATACACAGATGCAACAAAATAGGCCTTGTGTTTCCAACATCTCTGCAACTGCTTACTTGATAGTTCAGATGTGCAAGTAAAACATACTCAAATGCTAGGTCTTCTCCAAAGAAGTGTCCCAAAGTTAAGGTAACTGATAAAAATGAGAATTCAGACAGTCAAAAACATCCAGAAGGAATGGATCCAGATGGAATGCAAGTTAACAACACTGCTCCATGAATCACAGAATCATAGAATCAAGCAGGTTGGAAGAGACCTCCAAGATCATCCAGTCCAACCAAGCACCCAGCCCTATTCAGTCAACTAGAACATGGCACTAAGTGCCTCATCCAGTCTTTTCCTGAACACCTCCAGGGACGGTGACTCCACCACCTCCCTGGGCAGCCCATTCCAATGGCAAATCACTCTCTCTGGGAAGAAAGGTGAGCAAGCAAATAAATAGCTAAAATGCTCCAATCCTTACTAAAAGTCTTTTTTTTTTTCCCTTCCAAGCAGGTGAACAACTGTTTTAAATATTGCCAGGGCCTGATGAAAAGATTCTGTGAACAACAGACTTATTTTTATGTGGTCCTAAAGAATGAGAAAGGGTTGCTTTAAGATGGATTCGTTCATGGGAATCTGTCAGCCAAGTATTACTGACACAAAAAGGTTAAGCACAGAGGATATCTGTGCCTAGAACTGGCCAACACTGCCAGAGATATGTTTTCCCATTGTGCTTTAAGGCCAACCAACACTGGAAGGTGGCTGAAAAACGTCATGCAGGCATCATCCACCTTCATAGTGCACCAAGACCTCTCTGCAAAATGCAAGGTTAATTCTTAAGCAGGGAAGTGAGTGAAACAGCAAAATCTTTCACTTACGTGAGGTCCTTCAAATACAATTTGCAATGGATTTGCAAGGAATTGTTTCACCATGAAGGATCAAAGGATTTGTTTTCTATCTTATCTAGCTAATATTATCCAAGGTAAGTCTACCAAAAGCTCTAATTTCACTGAAGGTAACCATGCACAGAAAGGAGAAATAAAGCAACCACTTGTTAGATTTTTCAAAAGCATAGGGTACAAGACATACATCTACTCAAAAATAATGAACTATTAGTATGCTATTCAGTTTTACTCTAAGCAAGCAAGAAACAGTCAAAAAAGAACACACAGTCTCTCCACATACAAGTCTCTCTCAAGTGAGAACCAGTTATGTTAGACTAGAAGCACAAATTACTTTTGTTAATAGGTGTCCACCTACCATGAAACATATCCACTTGGAAAAGCATGTAATGTGGTAGCAGGGGATAACACAAACAATGTTCCCTAAACCAAAACCTCCTGTCAGTCACACAGAAAAGAACATGCTATGGGGAAGGAGTTTACCACTGTCATACTTTAACTAAAATTTGTAAAGTTTTTTTTCCTGAAAACATTTTATGGCTGTAACTTGGAAGGCCTTTTACATTTCCTGGTCAAATAAAAAACACAATGTTTTCATATAATCTAATTATTAGTTCATAGCTGAAAAAAACAGCTCAATAAAGGAAACCACAATATCTTGTAGTTGATAGCAATATAATTCATTGCATAAGCAGCCCTCGAACTTTAAGTCACCAACTGGTTTTCAGCAGAAACACACACCACAGTCAAAATACACTTACTAAATCTTTTATTTATCCAACTAAATAAATAGGTAAACATCTGTGATAGGTTTTCTCCTTTTAAATTGTGATGCCAGAATTCCAGAGAAATTTTCTTGGGGAAAAGACAAAGCAGGCCATCTTGTGCAGAACATATTTCATGTTTATTTCTCCAAAAACATACCTTTCTGTATTACAATCTACCACTTCACAAAAGCATGAGATGTAAGGTTTGCTTGCAAACGGCTTACAAGAAGGATCAAGCCCTATCTGATCAACTTTGAAGCATCTCAACCATCCAATAGTTTAATATTAGATAATGTCATCTTGATCCTACTTAACCTGACATTAGTTACTACTAAAATTAGTAGATAATTGAGAGTTTAACATTAAAATCACTTGAGGTTTATGGTCTGAAATCATCCATTTTGAGAAGTTAATTTTGTATTTTTTACATTAGCTGATTGTAACAGTCATAACTGGTCCCAAAGAGTCCTTAAGAATCATTAAGGAAATCAGATGAATATTTCCTATTTCCTAGCCTTTTCTTGCAAAGGAAAAAAACATTAAAAAATAACTCACATTTTGATTAAGACCGGAACCACACCACACTGAAAAATGTAAATTAGTAATCATTAAACAAAATTGAGTGTTTTTACAGCATAAAATTAATTTTATGCATTTACAAGTAAGATTGCTTACACAGAATGAATTTCAAACTGTACATGTTTTTTGATGTTGAGCCATATACATATAGAGAAAAATGCTGCCAAAACAATCAATATATTTCAATATCTGTACATTATTTACATTTTAAAATATTTTACACAGTTCCAAACTATCAGAATCATTTACCTATATACATTTAAACTGGAGTGTAAAATGCTTACAGTTTTTTAATAAGTGAGTTTCCACATAAATGCTCCTTTCAGTTCTTCAATAATTCAATGGACTCAGGTGTTAACTTTGTTCCATGCCGGCCATCAGTGACAAAGCTAAAGATTCCACTGCAAACAAAACCATAAAGAAGTACTTAATATTTTCATTTGCAGCAATCCACAACTATTTGTTGCAGTATTAAATTCTACAGTTTAAAAGGAAGATAGTTGTTTCCTTAAGACCATAGATGAATCTCTGACAGTTTAGACAAAATTCCACCACTTTCATCAGCAGTTATCCACTAGCTACTTCAGGTAGTAAGAACTAATAAGAAATCAGCTCCTTAGTGTGAAATACTAAGTGCTGGGGAAAAAAACAAACAAACAAACCAAAAAAACACACATGCAAAAAAAACCCCAAACAAACCAAAACTAAAACAAACCAAAACCAAATGAAAAAAAGCAAAAAGACAAATGTGATGGGTTATATGCAGTAAAGCCATTCTCACAGATGCTTCTTGCAGGCAAGCTCTCCTGAACTGAGTAGCAGCAATGCTAGGCATTACTTCTTTTAGAAACCTACTAGAACACACATCTAAATCCCAGCCAATCCCATTCAGCAGCTGCCCCTTAGCAATGCAAGCTAATAAACAGGCATAAAGTAGAATCATAGACACATCTGCTGCTGCTTCTGCAACTAAGGAAGCAAATTCCAGTACAAGGCAGGGCAAAGAGCTCAGTGCAGTTGCATCTAAAGCATCACAATACTAAAATTTTATCTGTTCAAGATGTAGCACTGCTGTCACCCAACCACAGAATGCTCTTCTATGCCCTCGCATACTTAAGTTTCATCCACTTGTTTAAGAAACTATTTTTTGCCTGCTTGACTACATCCCCATCCCCTCACCAAGAAAAGGGGTAGAATGAAGATAGGTATCACCAAAAAAGCAGGTACAAATACCCTTACAAAAAAATTAAATTAAATTAACTGAAGAAGTAGTAAGCTGCCACATCCCTCTGTGAAGCACCTCACAAAATGAGGTTCTTGAAGATGTACTGACAAGTATTAGAGCAGATTAAAATGTAAATACATTCCTAGTAAAACTTGTGTCCCAGCAAGTGCAGGTATGTGAAAAGCCTCATGTACTTACAGTGAGGAAAAGAGCCTCGACAGACAGCTTTGTTGAGAACAGTTACAAGGAACATGTGGCAGTTTTTAAAATCAGATTCCATCTTCTCTATGGATTCCATCCTACAAGTTAAACAGAGGAATGCTGAACAGACTAGCCACAACATGATCTTGAAAATATGACCAAAACTTCACAGTAAATGACAGAAGTACTCTTTCCATTGCATTCTGGCTTGGCTTGAACTTAAAAGATTTCAGTTATGTCCATGTATAACACTCCTAAAAACCAAAGACAATTTTGACTGCAGTAGCTGAGCACTATTACAATGGTATTAATAATTTCCCCATCATCTTAGAAACCTCTGCAGTAACTAGAAGGAACTGTGTAGTTCCAAGTGACAACTACTGTTCCTAGATAGCTTTGTATTTCAAGACAGACATTCCTGGTCCCTATTATTCTCTTCCTCTAGGCATTAGGAAAAATTTCTTTACCAAGACGTGGCCAAAACCTGGCACAGGCTTCACAAAGAAGTGGTTGATGCCCCAAGTATGTTAACAGACACTTAGACAATAGCTCTAACAACATGCATAAACTTTTGGTCAGCCCGAAACAGTCAAGCATTTTGACTAGATGATCATCATAGGTCCCTTCCAGCCAAACTGTCCAATCTATTCTAAAAATGAAGTATCAGAATCTACTTTTTATCTCTTCTAAGAGATGGTTTATTGAAGAATAGCTGACTTACAGACCAACGCATTGAACTTGGAAATTACAAGTGAATTTCTGCCTTTACTCATGGCATGTAAGGAAGCAAACATCTTTCCTACAAATCCTATGACACTTATCCCAGGTTGTACTATACAAAAGGACAGAACAACTATAACTCTAGATTTTTAGTTATTTGTAAAATCTGAGCATTTCAACTGTTTTGATCAAACATTCTGAACAAAAATCTTGAGTCTGAAGTAAAAGTCTGCATTGCTTTCAACAGCTTCACATCTTTAACCATGTTTTTTTTCACGAAGCTTTTATTATTTGGACAGTGCAGATTAGAAAAATAAGGGTTTAGAGATCAGAGAATTTCTAAGAAAAACAAAACTTTATTACCTTCTACAATAAAGACCAAACTAAGTAATCCTACTTTTCATAAACCAGTTAAAAGAATGTCAGCTGCTACCTGCCTACAATTTGAACTCATCATGAAACATGACCACAAACCAAGCCTGTAGACCTCTGATTTTATCACTATGAACATATATGAAAGAAAACAAAAACCTTTTTGCTGCTATGCTCTACAATCTTTTCAAATATTTAGAAGTTATATACTGGCTACTTTTTTAATTAGAAAACTCAGAACATACACTTACAAAACTGCATAAAAATTGTTAAGTTCTATCTAAAACATACTTAATTTTCGCTAAAAAATACCAGCTAGCCTCTGGTATCTGCTGTTAAACACTGAGCAAAGCCCTGTTATTTCACAGAAGAAAATATCTCAAAATCATATTCCGAGCTGTGTAATTAAGACTATATTGTATTTCAGGTATGTATACTTACTTCCAAGCCCCCAAACCAGCCTGCCAACGGTCTGTAAACATCAGCACTAAATTTAACACTTTCATTATAGCTTCTTTCACAAAGCTCACCTAAAATAACAATTGAAACAAAAGAAGTAACAGTCAGAAATTAATCGTTAAGGATAATAACCAACATAAAGGTAGTTCGTGCCATAAAGAATTTAATCTTATCTTCCCTCCTTGATTGAGCTGAGACTTGTGAAGAAAACCAGATCTCAATGTTAGCTCTGGAAAGCTACCATTTCCTCAAAAGCATCTGTATATTGCTTATTATGTATGAACTGCAACACAGCATAATCAGTACTGAACTATTTTCTTGTCCTGCTAAGTTCTGTACGTTAAATATGCCAACTTTTCTTTACCCACCTTTTCTCTCAGGAGGCAGCGGTCATGAATTGTAGACAGATATCTGTAATGAATCTTTATCAATTGATCTAAATCTTTGGCTTCTTCTACCTGATGCTGAAACTCCAAGCCTGTACTGTGAAGAATCTTAAAGAGGAGATCATAGTTATTAAAATTGCATGGAAAGTGCTTAAGACTCTCTTCCAATATCATTTATTTTAAGAGTCTAAAATTGTCTGATTCATTCATTATTGCCCTGCAAATTTTAGGCTCATCCTCTGAACATCAGTATAGAAAAAAAAATCAAGCTCTTTTCATACTTCACAATGGCATTTCATCACATACAAAG
This sequence comes from Pogoniulus pusillus, assembly GCF_015220805.1. Taxonomy (NCBI): domain Eukaryota; kingdom Metazoa; phylum Chordata; class Aves; order Piciformes; family Lybiidae; genus Pogoniulus; species Pogoniulus pusillus. Next base: position 22,580,137 of record NC_087268.1, on the reverse strand, counting down.
AAATGCTGTTATTGCAAAAGGGCAGATAGACTGTCCCTGGAGGGCCTGATTCTGATTTGGAGTACATTAGTTTTACTAAAGGCAAAATAAAAAAAGGTGAAAAGTAGATATGAAACTGCAGGTATTGCCTTTGTATTTAAGAAGCTTTTGGATCAGTGTAATAAGAGTTTTTTGAGAAGGATCCCTTTAACTGAAATTTCTGTAGTAACATTTTTATAAATGTTAACAGCTCCTAAGAGAGAAAGCTATCTACACGTGATTGTGCTTCAGTCATCTAGGACTGGGAGAAACAGTCAAAATGAACTAATAATATCCAAAGGTCAATCATAGGCATGTCAAACTTCTAATGCATTTTTAGAATTACTGATTTAAAACTAGCAAGTTAGCAATTACACGTATTTCAGCTCAAAATCATTTTGCAGGAAGGACATTAGACTAAGATTTTGCCTTTTATTTTTAAATGAAAATTACCACTTCACCTCCAGTTACAAGTTCTTAGTATAAATGAAATTTGTTGTAAGACAAACCCTTGTCATGATGTAGTTGTGCAGGCTGTTAACAAAATGCATAAGTTTCACTCTTAAGAGGAACATGCGATGTATCTGTTGTTTTATACTTTCTGTTTGCGGTCCAAATACAGTAGGCATTCCTTGTTCTAGTGAAGGTCCTTCCTTAACCTGTGGATTTTCTGCAGCGCAGACTAGTTCTAAAAATAAAAGGCAACAGTATCATATTGAAGTGCTTCCTAAGACAAACTCTAGCTAGAATGTTGCTTAATTAAATTTATATCACAGAATTACAGAACCTTAGTGGTTGGAAGGGACCTCCAGGAAGGATCCCTAGGGTAGTTTGCACAAGAACATATCCAGGCAGGTTCTGAAAGTCTCCAGAGAAGGAGACTCCACAACCTTTCTGGGTAGCTTATCCCAGTGGTCTGTCACCCTCACTGTAAAGTTTCTCCTCATGTTGAGGTAAAACCTTCTTGTTCCAGTTTGTCTTATTGCTGCAGACCACCAAAAAGAGATTGGCCCCTATCCACTTGACATTCATCCCTCAGATATTTGTACACACTGATGAGATCTCCTTTCAGTTTTCTCCTCTCCAGACTAAACAGCCCCAGGTTTCTCAGTTTCTCTTCTTAAGGAAGATGCTCAAGTCCCTCAACCATCCTTGTGGCTCTATGCTGGACTCCTTCCAGCAGATCCCTGTCTCTCATGAACTAGGGAGCTCAAAATTTGACACAGTATTCCAGGTTGTGGTCTCACTAGGGCAGAGAAGAGGGGGAGAAGAACCTCCCTAGACTCTGCACCTAAGATTTTTCTTGCAATTCAGGTGTGTTACTAAAATATAGCAACAAGATATTGTACAGTTCAACAGTATATATACAACAAAATCTGATAAATACTTGAATAGGAGATGCTACTTAAGAGCTAAAGAGTAAGTAAAAATGATAAAAAGAAAAAAATAAATCTACATTAAAAGTAGTTGTGTATACTATCTCCACAAAGGGGAAAAGACGTAAGCACAAAGACATACTCAGTTGAAACAACAGAAATGCATATATTTTTAGGAAGAGTTACTTAACTGACATATAAGATACAGATGAACTCATCAACTTTATGGTTTATTTTTCTACAACATGAAGTACGATTCCACTTGATATGGGACAAGAAGAGTATAAGCATTAATCTGACAAAGGAAGACACTGAGATACGTCTTTCTGCAGTCCCCAAATATTTAAATTGTAGCTTAGATTATATATTCTAAACTATTTATTTTACTGTTTCAATCTTGTTTTTTTGACTTGTTTGCACAGTATTACTTATGAAAACTTGAACTATAAAGCAAAACGTTAGGGTGTGCTAAACAAACCTTTCAACTGCAAGGTCTGAAGAATGATTTTCTATTATAGCTAACTACAGCTGAGACAGAGACAAAGGGTATCCATGAACACTGTTGTCCCTAAGGCTGAAAAGAACTGTTTCAGCTGTCCTGCTTAATGTATCTAATTTGCAAATAGAGACGAATATATTTTATAGAGTGAATCAAATTTCTGACTGGTTTATACAACTTATTGCAGAAAGCAGCAGACGATTTACATCCTTAGACCACAGAACTATTTTTTTTTAATATCTTTCATTAAGAAAGTTTCTTACCATCAAATCGTAGAACATCTAGACTATACTTGGCCCATTTTATTTGCAGTAAGAGCAGAAAAACTTGATTGTAAATTTTTTGGCACTCTAAGCTTATAACTATATCCACAGGCCAAGGAACCTATGGAGAGGAGAGTCAAGACAAAAAAACTCCAGTAAGCCACTTTAATAAAACATTTCAAATCTGTTCTAGAGTAAGACCTACAGCAATATTAACTCACTACCTTGTAACTCAGTGTCAAGCCATCTAAGGTCTGAACAGGGAGTTTCTTCTTTGTTGTATCAACAGCTTCAAATGATATAGACAACCTACGAAAACATACAAGTAATTTACTTGGTGATAATCTGCTTTAGATGAGAGACTAAGTTTAATATTTTCTAAATTTCTTATTGCTAAACATGAATTTCTTATTGCTAAATACTAACTGATTTAATCTGGTGGGCGTGAGTAGAAGAGATGACAACAGCTCAGATCTTCATTAAAATATTCTTGTCATAAGTACACAGTAATTAGTTAAGTACAGTGCAAGTTAGGTACATTAGGTTAAGTGTGAAAGAAACGTAATTAAACCCTATTTTGACAGTTTACATATTTTACCTTGAACTATCCTCTGGATAGCGTTGCCCAACTGCTTCTTGAAGCTGAACGTTCAAGAAAGAAACATTCTGCCAAGCTTCCTTTTCTCTAATTTTGTCAAAAATAGATGTATAGAAGTCATACATGGTATCTCCAGCTTCAAGTAAGAAAAAGTTTCTCATTGCCTGCAAATATTCTACAAGCCTGAAAAGGAGAAAATAAATAACATTCACTCAGTCTTAACCACACAAGTGAAATCAAACAGAACTGTTACAGAAACAAAATTCTTTAATCTATGAGAATTCAGTACTGAATACAAGCTTTGTGAGGTCCACAGTAAATTCTTTGCCTAATTCTCAAGACAGCTTTCACATACATTCAAATAAAACAAAATAAAAAAGCCATTTCCCTCCTGTAAGCTTGTAAATTGTGCTAAGCTGTAAATACAGCTTCATTCCTTAACTTCCAGCCAGCTGAGTCTAGTCTAGGTGATTTCGTAAGTGTGGAGGGGCAGGTAACTCCCAAACTATTACAGCAGGCCAATGGAATTAGACAAATTTATCTTGCATTATTCTGTGTCCAATCTCTCAAATTGTTTATCCTTCAGATTGGAATTCTCTGGAAAAACTTATTATTTACAATTAAGACACTTGGCTAAGATACTAGCCCTAAACTGTAACAAATGTCCACTGAAGGTAAATGATAGCTCTACTGTTTATAGACCAAGTTTTCATCCGGTATTCTATTCTGTTAAGTGTCCCTTTTTCTCCATAATTATTTTACTGCATTAATTATTAAATAGTAGAAACATAACATAACATTCCTGCTTGTAGACTATGACATAGCACTTACAATTTAAGTAAGTATTTAAGGGAAAACTTTCTTACCTATAATCCTTCTTTAAAGTTTGCATTAGGTTACCACAGCATTCCAAGTATTGCTTGTCTATGTGTGGATAAAGGCAAGACCTCAATGTCAGTTCAAAAGTCTGGCAGGTCACGGATTCTGAGGATCTATCCACACAAACATCTCCACCAGTAAACTTCTCATGAAAGTCACTCTGTTCTAAATACAATCTTCAAAATAAAGTAAGCCAATTACAGGAGGTTCATAATTCATACAATATATAAAACAAAAACATACCTTCAAAAAATTTAATCAAAACTGGATCCTCTGCTCCAAAAAGTGGTGCAAAAGTAATAAAAGCTGGTTCATAACTATTAAGTCTATTAAGTGATTGTTCATGTTGTTTTTGTACAAGTAGGCCTAAGACTGTCGAAAAGGATGGCATGCTGTAATCACATAATTGCTCAAGGAGAAATTCTGAAAAAGCAAGTTCAAAAACTACACAGCATAATGAACAAGCTCATTATCAGAGAAACTTAAAAAAACTACACTGTGCACATACAACAGCCAGATGAACTTCCCAGGAGAGAAAAAGAAAATTTTAAAAACTAAATAAAAATGTGAACAGCAGCAACAAACCAAAACCCAAACAACAACAAAAAATACCAGCACACACATACGGAAATTGTCATTTGAGGCATCTCAGATATGGGGTCTCTATATATATTATGTGTAATATGGTATCATGGGAAAAGAATATTTGCAGTCTACATTTATGAAGTTTCATTATTTTGTCAGAAAAAGAATCACATTATAATAACTTGTAATAAAGTACCTGGTAGCTGAAGCCATTTTAAGAGGAAGCCTGGCTCTGAGCAACTATTACCAGACTGTACGAATTGCTTTGAATTCGCCTATCAATTTTGACACATAACATAGTCCAAATGAATATGGAAAGTAATAAAGTCTTATCTACTTTTAACTACGATTTCTTTAAAACAAAGTCTTCCTAGGACTGAAAAGAAAACATGTAAATCATCAACTAGCGTTTAACAAGACATACATAGCTACTTTCTTATTCACAATCACAAAATAAGTATGATTTTCAGAGTGTCTTTTCTGTTAATTTCCAAGACATTTATAATCTGTACATTGTCTCCCCTCATTATGAAGAATGAAGGATTTTTATACAATTAATATGAATCTTGGAAGGCTTTTAAAAGTTAAATTATTTAAGTACTGCACTGAAGCTGCATTCTTCAAACAACATGCTTTCTGCAAATCAAAGACACTGCATACAAATTCCAAGCAAACATGTTCAGTTGTTTAGATTTTACAGCAGTGTCCAATATTAAAACACTTACTTGCTAAAATTCTGTTATGGTAAGAACTACTCTTGCTTTCTGTGCTAACCAATGTTAGTTACACCTGCTACTCACAGATTCTTCACTGATTTTAATTGTTTTTCTTTAAGCACAAAAATAGTGCTAATATAGCTTCTGTAACTGACTATCGGTACTATTTATTCTGTACTTTCTTTCAGAAGCAGCAATAAAAATTTGGTCTATAAAATGTCATCAGGCAGAACACTGCTCTTAACAAGGCAGTAAGAGAATCATTCATTTACCTGGCAAAATTAATAGCCAGCAGTGGGTCATGGACATCATCCAGTTCCAAGTGTCTTTCTGCTATAGACTGCATCTTTATCAGGCTCTGCTTTGTGGCCTGCTGTTCTGTAATAATGTCTGGAACAGACTCTTCCCCATGCCGCAGGCGGGACTGCACCGATTCCAAGAAGAGTGTATACAAACTCTTTCGTTCAGCATCTAAACTAGGCAACACATTCCACAGTAAGATTTTTGTTCCAAGAGAAATCATTACCTGAACTAGAAGAATAACTCCATAGTCCAACATTTACTTGCTAACTTTGAAAGAAAAAAAAAAACAACAAACAAACAAAAAACAAATTTAGGTAACTGTTCAGGAAAACACTTTGAATACATCTTTAAATAAGCATTGCTGAAACAGCAGGACTAGTTCTATGCCTAGGTCAGGCATATGTTCAATCGGACTGCTGAATGGGTATCTGAAGTACAAAGTACTTATCAGACTGTTGGGAAGTTTCCTCCTTTAGGTGTAAAGGCAATTTTTTCTTAACACCTGAAATACTCCTTCAGTATTAACTAGAGCAGATTATATTCTCACACTAAAGGAGGAAATAAACCTAGCGAGTCTCCCAAATAAAGTAACCATCTCTAAATGGTTTTACAACCATTCAAGAAAAAGATCCTAAATATCAAAACATTTAATCAGATTCAGTAAGCTTTTGTCCTATAGAAAGTTCCACATGCTAACTCAGAATTATCCACTTAGCAATGGATAACAACTATTTACTAAAACAAAAGTTTACTATTAGAAAGTACAGGCTGTTTTCCTTTACTTCATAACAAACAAAAAGTAATTTGCAAGTACACAAAAATAAGTTTAAGAAAAATTTAAAGCAATAAAAAGCAAAGGGAACACTGAACCTTTATTCACATGATTGCACTGGAAGAGAGTTTTCGATTAGATCTGAAGTTACCAATCACATTAGCATTCAAGATGGACTGTTTTATTATTCTAACACTAGGGAAACCCTATTATAAAATACACACCTGTGGTGGTTTGGGTGTTCCCTGCCCCCCCACACTTTGGAAATCACCCAGACTAGACTCAGCTGGCTCTGGAAATTGAATGAAGCTTATTATTTACAGTTTAGCTCAATATCCAAGCAGATATTTACAGTATATACAGTTATATACAGAAATATACAAGGTAAAAGGTAATACAGAAACACAACAGCCCTCCCAGAAACCTGAGTCCCCAGGAGGGGCTCTCAACCACACTTCCACCCTCTCCCACCCCTCTACCTTCCCCGAGACATTGCTTTGTGCCCCAAGAAAGAATGGAGGGTCAGCCAGGGTGGTTAGGAAGCAAGTGGATTAATCAGAGATGGTAGGTGAGGTTAGAGAGAAATGCAGTCCAGAGCCCAGGCATTATCTATGTTTATACTCTTGTTCTTATACATCTCAGCAAGCCTATGAATGAAGTAGACATCACCATTGTTTCTCATTCACAGCCTGTGATCTAATCCTTCTCACCAAAACATTCTAGCTAGCTTCAAACTAAGACAACACCCATGCTGTTAAATACCCTAAGGCATGACAGTCCACAAACCGTTATCTCACCTCTTGATGCGGCCTGCTCTGGAGAGCTGTCTTTGCATTGAAGATTCTTCAACAGCTGCATGGATTTTCCAGCCATGATGATTTGCTTCAGCACAGGTTTCAGGAAAGAGACCATGGTGTGTTGCCCACTTGAAGGGGCCTGATCACTCCCAGAACTGGCACTGGCATTATCACTCATCTTCTCCTCATTCTCTGTCTTCTCTGACACACTATACAACGTGTAGGTAGCATACCAAAAGTCTCTGTGATTAACTGGAACGTTTTTGTTTCTGAAAAAAAAATGAAGAGCTGTGGAGTGTTTCCCTTGTCAAAAGACGAATTTCATTACTAGAAGATGCCTATCATCTTATAGGTTATAGGTTGGACTGGGTGATCTTGGAGGTCTCTTCCAACCTGGTTGATTCTAAGATCTTTGCTCTACACTTTGCCTTTCTCTCAAAACAGCCAAGAAGCACTGTCAAATCTATACAAAGTAAGGTCATTCACATCACAAACTATCATGACATCACTAAAACGGATGACAGCTATATCTCACAGGAGATAAAACAATTGTATAACCAAATAAATTACCAAAACAAGGCAAATAGAGCAATTACTAAATTTGTCCAGGAAGTCAACTCTATTCACAGTGGCAGGCATCCTTAATAACCAAAATGGTTAGTGACTGTTAGCAGAGTAATTTAAAACCCACGATGAAGCAAATTCTACTGGGAAAGCTGAAAATTTCTAGAGTAGATGAAACTAAATTCTTAGTTCACTTTGCTTTTTTGTGTTGTTTACATCATAAACACAGTTTGGTTTTTGAAGTCAGATGGAAAACAACCTAAAACAGATGATTAAGATGAAGCACAAATATACATAGAAGTTAAAATCGTACCTGCTGGTAGCACTGACAGCACAACTACAGAACCACAGAAAGAAACATCAAGGTTGTCAAAGACCTCAGCTACCAAGGGTTTACTACAGTAGTACTAGTAGTATTCCCTTACTTTATGCTCACTGTGTCTTGCTTTAACAGACAAGTTTCACGTAAGTTTGGCAGACACGGGGAAACAGATTTGTAACTGCAAGCAAGAATTCACTTTCGCATTCACTTTACATTTCAAGCTCTTGAAAAAGGGACCAGCAAAAAGTAGCATACAATCAGAAACAAAATTAACAGCTCAAATAACATTTAAAACAGGTGCATGTAATTAGAGACATCATACTGACTTGTACTACAAGTTGAAAGCAATGACTATTTCAAAATAGTATTTGATTTGTAAAAACTACAGGCTTAAGAGCAGAATTAAAATGCAAAAAAAGAAAAAAAATTTGCAAATGTTTTAGTTTTGAAAAATGGTTAATTGCTTTTAAAAAGTCAGACTTTTTAAAAAGGAGTCTGACTGCTAATTATTTATTATAGATGAAAAAAAACCACCAGAATTGAATTCTACTCCAGAGCAATAACTGGCAGGGCTATATATCCAAATTAATGGGAAGTCTGTGACAAGTTATAAAAGCATGAGTTAAGAAATTAATTCTACTTAAGTAAAGTAAAAAATGTGAAAAAACCTATTTTTATTGTTACCCTTTACTTCCTAGGTTCTACAGCAGGTTTTGTATATGTACATGCACAGCATTGTCTGTTTCTAGTATCAGCATCCCTACCTCTGAATGATAAATTCCTTTGCAGGATCAAACAAATTACCGTGGACTATCCACTCATCCACTGTCTGTAAGTATGGCCTCACAGTTTCAACCCAGAGAGAGAACAGAAGAGATACCTACATTTAAAAGGGAAAATAAAAAACACCACCTGGCTGAATGTTTTTATAGTAAGCATTAAAAGCAATATAGCAAAAATTAACTTCTTAGTTGTGCAATTATCATTTGTAAGATACACTTAACTACACTTAAGGATTTTTGAAGATAAATTGTTAAACTGAAAATTACAGCCTTAGTATTTTAATGTGCTCTTGTGCATGCTTCCTCTTGTTACTTTTGTCATCAAAATTAGACCTAAACAGCTGTCCCCATTTTTTTCACGCTAACATCTCTTAAACAATAGGGGATAGTCATAAAACATTCTCTGGTCTTGTAATGTGTAAAACAGAGAAACAAAAGGACATCATGCTATCTACTACATTTTCAGTAGCATAATCATCAAATTACTGTAAGAAACTCAAACACTGAAGAAAATAGGAGGGAAAGTTATTCCAAAGCTCTCTTTCATACAGCCTCATGGTTTCCGATTCTTCAATGCTCATCCCCTCACTGCTAAAAACACACTGCTGATGGTCTCTTCATAAACCTGGTTTCGTCTGGGATGAGTGAACTGACGTCAGAAAATAGTAACGCATTATGACTATCAGACTTGTCCTCAACCCTCTGTAGCTGAAGGCTAGTATACTCTGCCACATTAAGAAATTTAAGTTACTAGATTTCCTAGCATGTTGTTCTGCCAAGAAAGAAATGTGTTTTCCCTACCGTTTGCTCAGATGCTTCTCCAACACTGTCATATTCAAGAATTGCTTTGTAGAGAGTATTAAGCAGATGAGATGCTCGCACAACATTTCTAGTGTCAGGTGGCACTTCTGCTACTCCTGTGCTGAAAACTTTGTGAAGCACCTTCAGCTGTGCCAGTCGGGGAGACAATTTATCTATTACTATTGAAAGTGTGACTGTTTTATCTGGAAAAAAAACCCACAAAGGTAATAGCCATCAGAAAATCAGATTTTATCAGTGTTATTAATGAGGCTTTAAAACGCATCATGGCATCTTTCACAGTTTCGAAATGTATCTCACAAAGTTTTTCAAGTCGCTCTCTCACAAAAATTCCCTTGTGTGCCCCCGTCTTGTAAAATGTTCCTTGCACTTTACCTTTGTTGATTATGCATTTTTCAATTTCAGTAAGTTCTTCTTTAAAGCTAATGAAATATTTATACAAGGCCCACATAAAAGCTTGGTAGGTTCTGAATGGGGCTTCGGTAGTTTTCTTTGGAGTGGAAACTGTTCCATGTATTATGCTTTCTGGACTGTGACCCATCACTTCATCAATAAACTTCTGTAGTCTAAACACAACTTGACCATATGCCGCTATCTGTTCCAACACAGATCTCAGGCAATTCTGGAAAGGTGAAAACACGTCTTAGAATCTAATGAAAATGTCTGCTTTACAAAGCCCAAAAATTAAACAATGAAGTATCAATATGAATTAAAGTTAAAAAGTTCTGCTGCCTCTATTGCTTCACCACATTCTCTGACATGGGAGCAGCCCATTCAGTTTTATTGTCAGATTTTCTTAATTTAGTCAAAATATGATTGCAGAAGTGTAGTTTTTCCACAAGTAGTTTAATTTCCTGTTCCTCCAAATCACATCTTTCTAGCGACAGATATATTCAGCTGAGATTCAGAAAAAACTTACATGGGTTAAATGAGTTACAATTATATCATTCCGCACAGCCACTTTTCCATCATTCAGATGAAATATAAAAAGCTTTTTCACTCCTGAAAGTAGCCTTGAAAAGAAACAAAGAGAGTAGTGATTTATCCCCTAAAAGGACTCATAATTACATAAATAAAGAATTAGCTCTCCCTTGTCTACAGCTTTCTTTTCTTCAAATAAAAGGGGACCACAGAGCAACTACAACGCTATTTGTAGTGCAAGCCGCTGCTTAGAACAAGAACAATAAAACACTGAGGTCAAGTAAATATCTCCTAAGATTCTTTTCAGGGTGAGATGTTTCTAGCTGTACTTCCTAAAATTAGACACTATTAAAAATCCATAGGAGCAGGACAAAAACAAGTTGATTCTTCTTAACAATTATGTCAGAAGCAGTTTGCTACTTTTTTCTTTGTGAGTATGAGTAGTTAACACACATAAGCAGTATCTTTATCACCAGCGATGGTGTAAGCTAAAAGCTTAGTAATAATTCTTTCTTCAGACACAATTTCAAAGATAAATCTCTCATTTCCTTGAGAGAAATGCTAAGAGTTAAAATACAAGCTTTTTGACGTTGATCTTACCAAAGAGTTTCCCGTATAACCTGAGTTTCAGTGACTAGAGTTCTTTCTTCTGGCACATACAAAGCATCACTGGTATATAAATGGTGGTCCCTTATCAGAAAGGAAATTAAAACAATTTAATGGCTGAAATAATGACTGAATCGCCTAGAAGTAAAAGTGAACCAATAATCTTAAGGCTCAGTTCTGCTCTAATTATAGCTGGGTAGCTTCAATGCTCATAGCGGCATTTTAAGTATACAAGCAGAAGCAGAGTATCTTTTCACATTGTTAAGCAAAATACTATGTAAAGCATACAAATACCTGCAGTAGAGAATCTGGGTTTCTTAGTTGGCTTGGGTTTGTTTCATTTTCTAAAAATTCTTGATTCTTGATTATTTTACTATTCTACATTCAGTGCTGTGGAAATGTAGAGTCACTCTCTTTTAAAAATACTAAGCTAAAAAGTAAAATATCTATTTCCCTAAGCCATACAAGAAAATTCACTTTAGCCCATTTATTTAAGAAATTAAAACTTTCACAATGCCCTAAGACCTCCAACTTAGGATGCCAAGTTATGCTTTGTATACCTTCCATGGTATTTTCAACATTTTAGCAAAGTACACAACAATTTATCATACTTGTAGCATTTTGACTTATCAGTATCATCAGTGGCAAAACTTAGGTAATCACATTCAAAATTCAAAAATTCAAATTAAGTAATATTGGTTATTTATCACACATATTATGTAACCCCCTGCAACAGTGTTGCTTTATGTTATTAGTTTCCTAATATTCAATGTAAATTTTCACTCATAACTGGATAGGTAGCTAATCAACACTAAAATAAATTTAACACCTTGATGAAGAAATCCATCCAATGAAGGCACTGAAGACAAATGTAATGATCCATATTAATGCAATACTGAAACATCAGAATTTGAGACAGAAGGAAGAATCAGGCTTTTTTGTTTGTTTTTTGTTAATTGAACTTTCTTCTCATTTTCTTCCCAAAATCACAGTGGAACATGATAATATACTTTATGGTCCTTCCCATACAAAAATGTATTTAAGAGTAAATTCGTAAGAGAGGGACCAAAACCGAATAAAAAGTTAGGCTTTAGGGAATTGCTAATTTCCAGGACCACTTACAACCCAGTTCAATTAGTTCCTCAGAGACTTTTGTAAGGGTCATAACAAACAAAGTTCAACAATAAAATCTGCTTCTTTTAAAAGTGAAATCTCTCTGACAAATACAATAAAAATTAAATTTATCTAGTAACAGGAAAAAGGTTTATCTTGTTAAGTCATAGCCTTTAAATTCTGGTTTTAACTAAATTAGTAATAACTACAGTACCTTTATACTTCTACAGTGAAAATGCTTAACAAAGTCATTATTTAGCTTTATATGCCAGTAAAAAAATATGTAAGTGATGTTGTTTTCTTACCAGACTGCAGCCAGGTTGGAATGCAAGTGCAAACTATGAGAAAAGCGAGGAGCTCTTCCTGTCCAGTATTGAGGAACTACATGCTGCTCCAGCCAGCTGTGAGCATCAGGTTCACCAACTGTGAAAACACATGGCAGTCAGTGAGGTGTTTTCACTTAGGAAATGATCACAAAACCCAGGAAAAAGCTATGAAGCCTATCTGCTAAGCTGCAGCATCACGGATCTTCTCATGTAAGTTACAATTTACAACTATTTACACTTCACTCACATGTACAATACTACTCTGCACAAATTAACCTTTTTAGGAGATATTTCTAAGATCTGCAAAAATTCTAAAAAATTAACTTGGTAGGTTACAGGTAGCTTCCAATATCACCAACATCATCACAATGTTCCTTTTCACTATGCATTTAGTACATGACTTAAAAATGTGGGGTTTTTCTTAAGTGCAGTTACTGTGAAAATTTTACCTAATATCAATTAGAGAGCTACTACTTATAAAACATAGGAATATTACACAGCCTTCTTATACAGGGTATCTTGCACATCACAACACTGTATACACAAGTTAATACTCCTTGCAGCTATTCAAGACTAAGCCACTAGGGTTTAAATTACTTAAAACTGTTTTCTTTTTTTTTTTAGTGCTTTGTACTCAAAACCAAGACAAATGTTTCTGTTGTCAAACAAATTGTGTCATCATTTTGAAACTTAATAATAAAACATTATATTCATAAAACTACATGCTACATTTACAGTATAGGTTTTTATACTCATATTGGAATATCCATGTACATTTCTACAAACAGACGACTTCACCATCAGCATCAACAGACATCAGACTGAACCTCGCATACTGCTTCTTTACTGTTAAAAATACAAAACAGCAGCATGCCTTAAAACTACAAGTGTAAAACATAATATCTCACTAAGGAGTAATAAATTAAGCTGCTTTAGCTCGCCAAATTTGAGTATATATTGACTATATCATAAGAATTAAGCTCATTCTAACCTTTCCAGGAAGCATTAGGTACTGCTTTTTTATTTGGATCTTGGTCTTCTAAAGGTGTCCTGTCCACTTGAATACCTGAATCCTCCCTGCTCAAAGGCTGAGTATCTTCCTCCTCTTCACTTTCTTCAGACCAATCCTATGAAGTGCAACAATGCCCCGTACATTTCAGTACAACATAATAGATCTATATTCACTTCCTATCGACCAGACAAGTACAGCCAGAGCTCTTTTCTTCTTTCTGTCACTGTGAAGTAAATTCAGGACACTAAGACTAACGAAACTGTCTGACAGAGACTGGTTTAAGCTATATGTAACATTAAAAACCAGAAAAATGAGAAAACTGGAAATCACAGAACTTACAAAAAGTTCTGATGAGAAGCATGCAAAAGGAACCAGTTTAGCTGCAGAATTAAGTCAAAACATGCTGAAGAACAAATTTGTTTCACTCTAACTCTACTTGAGTCTGCATGTATTTCTTGGTATAAAGTAAGAAACAACAGATCGTACAAATTAGGTCTCCAACACACTCCAAACCACTTTATACATTTGAGTTTTTTACTTTAAGAAGTTACTTACTGGTGTTTCTACACCGGGGCCAAAGTAAATTTCTTCTCCTTCCATCAAATACTTTCCCCAATCAAATTCTTCTTCCTTTTCTAAGAGGTATATAAATGTAAAAACAGTAAGTATTATGTAACTGTGATTTCCTTTTCCTCTAAAAACATCTCCAAAGCTAAAATCATGTTGTTTCCCTAGATCTAAAACAAAGGGTATTCCCTTCCATTTCAGTTTACACAACTGTTCCCTTAACAAGGTTACACATATTCAGACATGTAAATGGTGACATATCAACTACAGATACTCCTTATTTCTCATTTTTGTTGCTTATACACTCAAAATATGCAACATAGCGTGTCATCAGCACATTTATCTGCACAACATTTCGCTAACCTAAACTTCAATCTCAAGAAAACATGCAACTTCACTTATTGTGACTAGTCCCATTTAGCTGGGTGGAAACACTCTAAATGTATAATTTACATAGGCACAAGGATCTTGGACTGCAAGCAACATAAAGCAAGAACTGTCTTACTCTTCAAAAAAGACACCACATATCCATGATGCGCTATGTAATGCTTTAAAAATAACAACCACACTTACAATGTATTATATCTTAAACATGAAGCTTACTCAACTGTAATTAGTGTTGTTTGAGATAACCTCTTCATATTCACATTCCTGGAATGGGCTGAAAGTGCATTCAAAACACCGCCGAGGGAATGTGCAGAGATCATTCAAAAAGGAATCTTAAGATGCAAGATTTTCTTTAGGTTAGTCTGAAATACTCTCACTCTATGACACAACACTGTAAATAAATGGGGGATGGTATCCACTCAAACTTAAGCACAAGCCTCGTTTTCAGGCACTGAGCAAAACAGTCCTATATTAGAAAGAAGGTAGCTGGGATCTCCCTCTGGAAACCTTTAAAGGTAGGAACATAGGAATTTACATCACCACAGATGTTTCAACAGACCTCCTATGGAGGTACAAGACAGACTGAGGACAGAAACTCATCTGTCTTTAAGCATGTAAGCACTGCTGAATATGTGGAGAATGCTTGTACGTGGCAGCAGTACAAGTCAAGTAGAGTTCCCAAGGTACCTTGCTGGCTGGAAAAATTAAGTGAGGTAACATAAATGGGGTAGGAAAGATTTGCAGGCTATAAATCATAAAAAGACAATCAATGTGAAGGAGATAGTAAAATGGAGAGGGAAATGCCCTTATCAGATTACATGAATGGATTTTATCTTTTATTACATCTTGTAAACTTACCCACTTCTTTGTCTCTCGGTTTCTCCACATAGGTGGTGTTGGACGGAGAATCAGACAAACACAACAGAAGAGACAGTATGGAGTAGTGGGTATCTGTCTTCAAACACAGTAAAAAAGGCAAGTCAATAAGCAGCCTATAAAAGATTTTAGTTAGGAACAAACTCAGCCTATATGCACTTCAAAAGTAGACATAGCATAAAATGCCTTGTACTGAGCTGATAATGTGCAAACACTGAGAAAAATAAAAGGAACTCTGAAGCACTAGAAAAGTACAAACTTGCCACAGGACAAGGGGTAAGGGACAGCTACATGCAGAAGGACACAGGTAATGGGAATGGGCCCACAGGAAACCAAGTTTTCATTATTTTATTCATATAGATAATTATTTCAAATAGAGGCTAAAATGAAGTTAAATAAAGATTTTTGACAAAAGTGCTGTATTAAGACCATGTTCATATTATCTTCCCTCACCTGAAAATGTACAAATAGCATTAAGGATGTACCTTTAACTCCAATACTGCACTAATACAGTTCCTTCCATCAGGTTAGGATACTGTGCCAACACTGCTCCACTGCATGGATTTGTGTTATGGTCTACTCCTTAATATCTGCTTACAGCACAACCCTTAATAAAGAAAAGGTTTTCTTTGGCCTGATTTTAACTTTCCAAAGTAGATAATTTTCTATACAGAGATTCCTGCTATCTATATCCTATATGCTTTGACATACATACACACTGCTCCCAAAGCTGTCTGGGAATCAGATCCATGCTTATTGTTAAACAAATAATAAATCCACAATTTCTGATAAAGCACAATCATACTCATCTAGTATAGATGGAATATAGCATGTTCTCAGTAAACATTACCTACTCTACAAGAGTTTGTCAAGGAACACCAGTAGGTTGTTAACAGAATAACACATGTGGAACTAGTGTTTTATCTCTCAGTCATAAAACTGATAAAATATTCAGTCTTGCCTGTTACTTGCCACAGCTAAAAATTAAACACAGTTTAACTTCCCAAATATGAGATATTATGTATCTCCAGCCATAGCCCAATAGTATTTTCAGAAGAAAAATAAAAGGCTCTTTCAAATCTTAACATATTTGAAACATTCAAATATCAAGTATTTGCTTGGACTTTCATTCAGTTTTTTAATTTTACTTGACTCTCAAACACAATTAAAGTTTTGGGTTTTTTTTAATCTAGAGAGAACAGGTATGTGTAAGCTACTGAGGGTTCCAGGGTTTTCCCCACAAATTAGAGGAAACCTAAAACAGTGCAAAGAAAGATAAATGTTAGTTCAGTGAAAGTAAAGTCAGACACACAGGCCTGCTAAAATCCATCATTATATAGAGCACCACTTCTTTAATCACAAACTTTCATTGCCCAATAGCAGGAACTTCTACTTTTCAAATATCAGATTAATCCTTGAACTACCACACAGTTAAATGTCTCAGTAACATAGGTTTTGCCATATCCACTCAGTCCTTATCCTGAATTGATTTGATACAAAGTGTATCAAACTTTTGTAAAACATACACACAGTCTCAGTGAAGAAGCATAAGGGTAGGAACACACCATTTGGAAATAATAAAATCAAAATGTCCTAACAGACATAGGTAAAAAAATTGGCAACGAGCAAGAATTGTTCAGTTCACTCTTGTTTCAAAACCAGACATGATTCAGTTGGATTCTAACTACTACAACATTTATATGATCATCTGCTCTGCAATAACAAGATGCACGGAGAAACCCTAGCAAGACAAAAGGCACATTTCTAAACTAAATAGGGAAACTAAAGCACAAAACCCTGAAAATCCATGACCTGAGCTGAAGCTGTAAACCCCATTTCAGTCATCTGAATTTTCCAACACAACATTACAAGTGCCCATTGCCAGTATCAACATATGAGTGCTGGAAAAGAAAGGATAAGGGAAGCACATCACACATACCTTTGTTTCTTCAACACCGGGAAGTGGCGAGTTCAGAAATTTTTCTGTCAGTCTTTTCCAGCTTGCAGCTTTTCCAAGGTCAGAATGAACTATCAATTTCTCATGTATTCTAGTAACAAAAACAGTATCAAAAACTGCTTCAAATAAATTAACTAACCCAGTATTAATCAGTAAGTATAAAACTTACCCTTCTATTGTCCTCTTCACTTTGTGACTGTTCACATCAAGAAAACGGTGAAATCTGTGTAAGAAATCCATATTAGAGTGTGTATTCAAAGGAACCTTAGCTAAGCAAGAAAATAAATCTGATTTGAACATATATGAAGCACATTATTATTTTAATAATGCATGCTTAATTCAGCACCAGCATTAACTTATTCTCAGTCTCTCTTAGCTCAAGGATTAATGATGACTGATCTTAAAGAGAAAAAAGAAGTGCAGATTACATTTAACCCACACTTTAAACTGAATGGAAATTTACTACTATATCAGCAAACTTAGCAATTAAAGTATGCTGTCTGTTACATTAAGTGGAGCAAATTGATCAACAACTCTGTTGTCAAAGGCATCTGTGTCCAACAGACAGAAAATATCTGGGATTTGCATCACAATCAGAAGCACAAGCACAACAAAGACCCACATGGGAAAACCTCTAAACCCCAACAAAATTCCTTTATAAGTAGCAAAGGTGAGTGATTGAAAGAAAAGAGAGCTTATTTGAAATAAAAATATGCCAGGCAGAATTTGTGAAAGGCAAAATGGACTTTACAGAAAAAAACAGAATATGAACAGAGCTCTTCAGTTATATATAGAGGAAGAACAAAGAATGGGATGTGATGGCAGTGAGCACAAGGTCGAGACAGTCTACACATAGGCCCTCAAAGTTAACCCAGTATTTTGCCTCAGCTTCCAGCAACAACTGCACTGATCGTAGGGCAAATCGTGTGACCACAAACAAAACAAAAACTACTGGATTTGAATCAGAAGCAAAGTTATGCTAAACAGACTGAATTTGGAAAGACAATGTAAAATCACCTCAAAGCAATTAACTAGAAAATCACAGTATCACAGTATCACACAGTATCACAGTATCATCAGGGTTGGAAGAGACCTCACAGATCAAGTCCAATCCTTTACCACAGAGCTCAAGGCTAGACCATGGCACCAAGTGCCACATCCAACCTTGCCTTGAAGTGCCCCAGGGATGGCGACTCCACCACCTCCCCGGGCAGCCCATTCCAGTGTCCAATGACTCTCTCAGTGAAGAACTTTCTCCTCACCTCAAGCCTAAATCTCCCCTGGCACAGCCTGAGGCTGTGTCCTCTTGTTCTGGCACTGGCCACCTGAGAGAAGAGAGCAACCTCCTCCTGGCCACAACCACCCCTCAGGTAGTTGTAGACAGCAATAAAACTTTAAGGCAGGTAGCAAGGACTTTTGATCAGTATTACTGAAGGATGAAGACATGTCCATAAAGAAAATGAGTCTACGTTTTTATTTGCTTTTTAAATATGGTGGCTATTTCTTTACTTGCCTCCAGCAAAAATAATTTTAACTACAGACCCATTAGCCTGATTTTAGCTGTGTAAGTCTTTGGAAAAACAGCATGAAAAAAATCTAACATTAACTAGGTAGCTGACATTTAGGGTAAGAAAACTTATACAGCTTACCTCATTTATTACAGCACATGAGCTTACATAGAAATCATTAGTCCAAACCGAAAATGGTAAAGTACAAGAACTGGAAGATTTAGAACAGAGTAGAAAGACAGCAATATAAAAATCAAATCAAGAATCATAGACTGCAGTGGGTTGGAAGGGATCCTCAAAGGTCATCTTGTCCAACTTTGCTGCAGTGAGCAGGAACACCTGACATCTTTCTAACTAGATCAGATCGCTCAGAGCTCCATCAAGCTTAACCTTGAGCATCTCCAGAGATAGGGCCTCCTCCACCATCGCTCTGGTCAACCTGTCCTATTATTTCACTACCCTCTTTGTAAAGAATTTTCTCCTGTGTTTAGATTAGGTATTAGGAAAAAAATCTTTACTGAAAGAGCAGTGAGGCATAGACCAGGCTGTCCGGGTGGAGCCACAATCCCCGGAGGTGTTCAAAAGTGTGCAGATGTGGCACTTCAGGATATAGCTTAGAGGTCATGGTGGCTGGATTATGGTTGGACTTGATCTTCTAGGTCTTTTCCAACCTTAATGATTCTATAAAGAGAACAATTACGCTGAAGAGAGGTTATTAGTGAAATTTCTTTGGTCTATTATTTAAAACTTTAATTAATGACCCTAACACAGACATATATAGACAGTATGATTTTTTTTTTTAAGGAAAGTTAGAAACATCATGAGTAGAACATGTATGGAAAGAAACAGATGAATCCAAGAACGACATCATAAAAACATCACCCAATGTAGTAACACAAACCACAAGTTTCACAAACTTCAAACTTCTATCCTGCATCACTCCCTCTGATTTCTTTCCATACTGTTTTTTTTCAAACCACACCCACAACCCAACAATTCCCTAGTCTAAAAGCGCACACAGCTACACAAACAACTAGGTCACCAAAACAGAGGGAGAGATGTTATAGAGGAGATGAAAGACAGGTTGTAGTTACCTGGCTGAAGAAACCCTGCTACTATTATCAGCCTGCAGACTGAGAATAATGACTGCTAAAAGCACCTATTTTTACGGAGCTGCAAAGCCATTAAACACAATCCTATGATGCATTACACAAAATAGGCAGTTACAAACACCATATTCTTGCATTCCCGATGAACATAACTAGCCCACTCAGAATTCAGCAGAAAGCTGAGCTTTTCAAAACACTGGCTACAGCTTATACCTACCTCTCCCACACCTCAGACCCACATTTACTGTTGACCAACAGCTATTTGGTTATTAAAATAATCTTACCTGAACTTACTGTTCACCTCTTTTTTTTTATTTACATAATATAAGAATCACTGATTTTATATGGATTAGGTATTTGCAGCATGAAGTTAAGCACATACTTAAGACTCCAATGAAGCAGCAGTTAGTGACAACACGGGAAAATGGAAATGGATCATTAAACTGTCAGCAGACATTGAAATGGTGAATGTGGTAAACGAAAAACCAGCGTGTAAAACTTTGTAAACGCCAGTTTAGATGTTGGTTAACATAATTAAAAGGACACATAAAACGCATTACAGGCTGAGGAAGACCATGTTTATGACAAGCTCAAATAACGTCAAATATTATCTTCTGCAGGCTGGTAACCTCTCCTTCAAGCAGCACGGCATTCCTGCCCAACAGCTTTACCTCGGTTTGGTGTTCACTTTATTTGCTCTTTTCATAACATTATTATTTCATTCCCTTCAACAGAATTCTAGATCTCGAAAGGTATCTTTTTGCAAATCAGGAGAAAAGCCCTAAAAGATCGAGATTTAAGCGTGACGAAGCTAGCAGCCAGTGTCCCTCTGACGGAGACTCACAAACGGCTCCCAGCGCTTTCCCTGACAGCGTGCCCAGAGGTAGGGCAGGCCCTGGCCCTGTACCACACCCCAGCAGCCACAAGGCACCCGCCTAGTTTTCAGGAGAGCAGGTGGCAGCGGCTGCCGGGGGAGACACACCACACCGCAGTCCCTAAGCACAGGAGAATAGCCCCGGAGCGGTCGGGCG